>NC_046155.1:215855104-216050104 GCF_011064425.1 Rattus rattus | reverse complement strand
GTCAGACGATACTTATGAGAACATGTTCTGACTACTGTTCAGGACTTCAGGGTAGAGACTTCCTACCTCTCCCACCTGCTCTGTGGTCTAAATAGACTGAGCAAACCTGGGTAAGCTAAGAACTGCAGCTGGCACCTGTGCTCTGAGGGACAGACAGTCATCCTGGGGTAGCCACATTTCCCTGTGTTAAAAATATGGGCTGAGCCTTGGTGCTGCTGTGGGGCAGTGGGGCAGTGGGACAGGACAGGTTGGTTATTAAATCAGGAAAGAGTCACATAATGGACATGACTAGATAAAACTTTTAAGGAGGAGGGAGAGGAGGAGGAAGAAGAAGAGAGGTGGATAGAGAGATAGAAGACTGACTGGTTTTGTGTCAACCTGACACAAGTTAGAGTCATCAGAGAGACAGGAGCCTCAGATGAGGAAAATGCCTCCAGGAAACCCAGCTGTAATTAGTGATCAATGGGGGAGGGCTCAGCCCTTGATGGATGGTACCATCCCTGAGCTGTCCTGTAAGAAGCAGGCTGAGCAAGCCATGGGAAGGAAGCCAGTAAGCAGTACCCCTCCCTGGCCTCTGTAACTGCTCCTGCCTCCAGGTTCCAGCTCTGTTTGAGTTTCTATTCTGACTTCCTCCAAGGATGGACTTACGATCTGGAAGTGTAAGCCAAATAAACCCGTTCCTCTCTAACTTGGTTTTTGGTCACGGTGTTTTGTTGCAGAAATAGAACTAATAGAACCCTAACTAAGGTAAGTTGGTGCCAGCATAGTAGGGTATTGCTTGACAGACCTGACCGAGTTTTGGGGAGGATTGTGGAAGGGCTTTGGAACATTGGGCTAGAAAAGCCACTGAGTGTCGGGAACTCAGTGGGATGTTCTCTGGGAGCTTAGATATTGAGAGTAGTGTGGAAGATGGAGGCCTGGCTTGTAAGGTTTCAGAGGGAAGATAAGACTATCAAGGCTGTTTGCTGTTTTATTTAAGATTCCGTGATTCTGGTTAACTGAGGCTGAAGAATCAGCTGTGATTAACAAGATACCAGAACTATGGGAGTGAAGACTCCCTGTACCTGGTACAATTGGCGCTGGTCAGCTGGAGCTAAGAGATTGGCAGCAATTAAGAGAAGAGACCAACATCACTGCGAAGAAATCTTCTGAGCCATGGTTTACTCTGAGAGGACAGAGAAGCCGTGTTCTAGAGGTGGCCAAGGTTATACCTTGTGCTGGCTGCAGAACTTGGTGATGTGTGAGAGCCACCCAGGTGATACTGGTTTTGTAGGCATGGAGGAGTCATGGAGAGCAGCTGAGGCTTGGCACAGTGGGAAGCCAGGAGAGGCCGTTGGTGAAAGTGCAGCCTCAGTGGCAGTTGAAGAGCCAGGACTGAAGGGGCCATGTGGAGAAGTTGAGGCACGGCACCAGGAGGAGAGCCCATGAGAGGCTGTTGGTGAAAGTGCAGTCCAGTTGCAGCAGAAGGCACCAGTGTTTTGAGATGCCAGCGCCATGGGATGACCACCAAGAACAGCAGCAGCAGTGGAGAGAAACCAGCCAGAGCCTAGAAGACGAGCTGTGTGTACTGTAGAGAAGTGACCCCAGCCCCTTTGGAGAAGTCTAGAAGATAATGTGAAGATCGTAGACATTGCTGGAGTTTAGTTCTGCTTTGTTCAGATTGTGACTGTGCCCTGATTCTCCCCTCTTGAAGAAGGTATTTAGTCTAATTTTGACTTTTACAGGCACCCACATCTGAAAGACCTAGCAAGGTTGGATATTTGGAAGAGATTGAGCTTTGAATGTGTTCAAATTTATAAAGACTGTGGGACTTTTCACGTTACATTTTTAACGTGAGATCTTGGGGATGAATAAGAAAGGAAGGGTTGTAGTGATGTGTCCTGTGTCACATTGACAAGGGGTCAGTTGTACTGGCTGATTTTGTACTGACACGAGCTAGAGTTATGAGAGAGGGAGGAGCCTCAGATGAGAAATGGCCTCCATAAGATCCAGCTGTACGGTATTTTCTCAATTATCGATCAACCGTGAGGGTCTAGTCCAAGGTGGGTGGCACCACCCATCCATGGGCTGGTGGTCCTAGGTTCTATAAGAAAGTGGGTCTGAGCGGGCCGGGGGAAGGAAGCCAGTGAGCAGCACCCCTCCATGGGCTCTGCCTCAGCTCCTGCCTCCAGGTTCCTGCCCTGCTTGAATTTCTGTTCCGACGTTCTCCTCTGATGGATTCTGACCTGGAAGTGTAAACCGAATAAATCCTTTCCTCTTCAACTTGCTCTTTGGTCATGAGACTTCATGCAGTAATGGAAACCCTGACTAGGAGAGAGAAGGGAGAGAGGAGAGAGAGAGAGAGAGAGAGAGAGAGAGAGAGAGAGAGAGAGAGAGAGAGAGAGAGAGAGAGAACCCTTGGCAGTGATAAGAGAAATTGATGATCAGATTGTGAACCCCCAGGTAGAACTCAGAAATCAAAACGGGAACAATACTATTTTCATATTGTTACCAGAGAGTGATGAAAAGATAGGGTAGCAGCTGAAACCCAAGCGGTTCATCGCTTGACGAGAGCTGCTGCTCTGGAGAATCAGCGCTGTGGAGATTTACGTCTACTCGCACCACTTTAAGAACCGAGAATAGATCAGGTGAAGACATCATCGAACCGGCATCCACCCACGTCTGATTTACCTAATCACACAATTTAAATGTACTTAGTACACAGTTATGAACTCACGGTCGCTCATCAGATGTCTGGGTTTAGATCGGTTCTTTTGGAAGGCCTTGTGTATGGTCTCAGAGCATGTGAAGGATTCAGAATAGAACCCGGAGAGGCTTCTTCTGAAATTAAAACCCAGGAAGCAATGTTCTCGGCCCCCAGGATGCCTGTTGAGCCTCACTCTCCACCCCTGAGATCAGAACACTGATCTCAACATGGACTCCAACAGGGCAATAGACTTGACCAGCAGTCGAATCAAGTGTGACACTCAACAGGCGTTAGCAGGAGTTCTCCCAGGCATAACTCAAACGACAGAGAAAGTGTGATAGACTCGTCTTGTTCATATCGTCTACTCCCCTGACAGTTTCAACGGTGGCTTTGTCCTGCGGTTGTTTCACAGATGAGCTTATCTATCATTGTGAAGGAGGATTGGCTAATGATGTGTTCGTGTGGCACCCACAAACGTGAACAAGTCTGGGTCTCGGTAGTGATCCCAGGTGGCTGCTGGGAAGTGCCCCTGATGCCAAGCAGGCTCAACCTGCCTCAGCTTGGGTGTGCAGACAGACCCCGAGCATCTGAAGCAGCTACCGGAGGTCTAAACTCTGTCACTCCTCTTCCTCTTTTATCCATCTGCCTCACAAGCGCTCTCCTACAGGATGGCTTGTCGGTGCAGAGCCAGTCATCATCAGCTGAACCTGGGCTGTGGAAACTACTTTGGGATGAGTACGGAGAACAGTTCGGAGTCCAAGGCTGGGCCTTCACCAGCCCTGGGAGAGAAAATTATGGTCTTGGGTGAGTAAGGTGATCGTGACCCACTTACTTCAGCTATGAGGAGGTGAGAGCTGAAATTCGGAATGTGGAACTGAGGGAAAAGGATCAACACAATTCTGGGGGGGGGGCTGATGGAGAGGGTGGGGGTAGGGGAGTGGGAAAGAAATCAAGTGACTGCCGTGTCAGCATCCAAGTGGCTCCCGTGTTCTTGGAGTTCACGTAATTAAAGCTTAGAGATTTATGCCTAAAAGCCAGGCTTTTCCTAATCAAATGTGGCAAAGCCCCACCCCTTTGCCCACCCTGTCATTCTGAGCTGAAATCTCTTGCTGCTGCCTTGCGGGGGTTCCACCCTGGCTCGGGTCTCCACAGCCCCCAGTTTGGCTGGCTTTCATGAGGGAGAGAAGGAAAGTTTACATCTGCATAGCAAGCAGGGTGGTGCCTTTCACCTCACAGTCTGGGATTTGATTAATTCTGTTTAATTGCCTGGAGGAGCCACCAAGAGACTAGAGCCAGGCGTGGTGGGCTCCGCATTCATTCTCTCCTTTCTCTCTCTGCCTCAGAATCAAGTCGCTTTGAACTCCTACCCTGTAAAGTTACCGTTGGCTACGCCGGTCCAGACTACGGGTCAGTGTGACCTACGACTGCGTTCGTGCCGAACGTCTGCTCGGAATGGCTCATTCATAATTCATGCGTCTAAGAATGAATCGTGTGGGTTTAGGTGGCTGCTCTGCCAGTCTCGCTTCAGATATTTCCACAGCAGACCCACAAACCTCACTTTTGATTAAATTCTTCCACATTAAAAAAAAAAATTAGAAAATTTGTTCTTTCAGATTAGTTCAGATTAGTCCTCAGTGGAACTCCTTTGGTCTAGTGGTCACGCTAAGCAAATGGTCAGAGTGTTCCTGAGTTCTGTAAAGTATCACCTGCTAAAATCTCCCATTCTTTACCCCTCTCCTCCATCTTCCCTAGTCCACATGCTTTACAGCACAGGATACCATAAGCATTCATGCTGATAAGAAATGAGAAACACTAGCCTTCTGAACCCATCATCGCATAAGACCGTGGAGTGTCGTGCATGAGCCTGGATCACCTAAGTGCCATACTAGCCCAGAATAAGATTCTAGCCCTGTTTTCTTAAAAGCAATTAACAGGATATTTTGCTATCTTTTCTACCTTGCTAGCTTTATGGAAAATAGACCTGGAAGCAGGAAATCATGCTCGCCATCCTGAATAGTCTCACCCTTGTTTAGGTCATTTCTGGGGAAGCAGCTGTGATATGTTTTCACAGGGTTCACAATTTAAGTTCATCTAAACGCCGAAATCTCCTGAGGAAATCCAATGGTCTTTCTTAAGAATGCCTAGAAAGCACCACTCCACTGCCCGGCCCAGAGGACACATGATACTGTGTTGATCTTCTTACAAACCCCTGCTTTCTGAGAAGTCTCTCCCTAGATGGGGCTTTGTCCAGTCTGCAGTGATCAATCTTAACTCCTATAAAGCCGTGGCTGAAATCCGAATGGCGGCATGCTGTGATCTTGGCTCTGTATTAATAAGTCTTAAGTGGCTATTGTCTCAACCAAATCATAATCTGGAGACTAAAGAAAAGCCCCTTCTGTGACTATTAAGTAGGATTTCGACTCTAAGCGGCCATTACTATTATGAATAAGAGCACAGACTCAAACACAAATACAAAAGAACACAAACCTCTCATATTTAATTTAGTTTAACAAAGGATTTAGTTGGCTACAAGATAGCGCCTGGTCCCACCTGCCTTTAAGGACACTCTTACTCGTAATCCGAACCAGCAAACCCTCAGCTTCGTGGCTCTGCCCTAACCTCTTCAGAACATTTCAACAGTTGTGAGATCGTGGGTGTAAAAATTCGCTCTGCGCACGTTGATTTATAACAGGTGAAAATGTAATGAAAGATCAGGGCTAACGGTCACTTTCCATATTCACCATTGGAATCGCAAATATAACCCGAGGGGGAATCCGGTTCTGTGATGACGCTCCTCTCCCTGATTCGTAATAACGAAACTTAGAGAAGGAGATGAAGACTGTGTGTCGCCATAGGCTAACACAGCAATTCAATACTCCTGGATAATTATGAGAAATAAAGACAGTGTGGAATAATGATCGTTAGTCTCGTGATTGTCTGACTAAGCCCTGAAGGCAGCCCTGCTTTTTTTTTTAACCTTTTTATTTGTCTGGTAGTGTTGGATATTGGACCTAGGACCTCATATACCCTAGACAAAGGCCACAGATTCAATTCTTTGCCCATCTTAAAAAAAAATGTGTGTGTGTGTGTGTGCACACTCCTATGTGTGTGTGCATTTATGTGTGTGTGTGTGTGCCTGTGTATGTGTGTGCATGCGTGTGTGTTTAAGTATGCATGTGGTGTGGATGAGAAGGTCAGAGGACTACCTCAGGTGTTGATCCTTGCCTTCCTGTCTGCTCATTGCTCTCTGTTGAACAGCCAGGGCCTGTGAGCTTCTGAATGTTCTGTCTCTACATCCCATCTCACTATAGAAGGACTATCAATCCAGACTCACGCTACCACATGGGTGCCGGCCTCCATGTTTATGCAGCAAGCTCTTTACCCACTGAGCGACTGCCTGCACACATCCCCTTATTTGCCTTTTATAAAAGTGAAAACCAAAGTCCAACGAGCTTCAGAGAGATGCGAGGCCGCCGGGCTCCAGAGTCCACCCTTATTTGTAACAAGGAATGAAAGAGAAGCCTCCTCCTCCATACAAGCAACAGCTGGGGCCAGCCAAGTAAGAGGTCACTAACTTCTCATTAGAGAAGAGGACAGCGTGGGGCCACAAATGCTGTCCAGGTGAGTCTGTTCTCAAGGGGTTCAGGATTGAGGGCTTCCTGAACATTTGAGCATCTTCAGTAGCTCTGACTTTTCTAAAAGTGAACTAGGGCTCACTTTTACCTTGGGGAGCTGTTAGGGACACTGCTTTAAGAAGTTAGTGTGCATACTGTGTGATACGTTTTATTGGCACCTTGGAGACTCTTCCTCCTTCCCGTCCTCCTGCCCTCTGGACACCCTTGGCTTTACCTAGTCTTCTTTTTCCTTTCTGTTCTCTGCTGCTCACGTCAGAAGCTGGTTATTTTGCCCAATCAGATTTTCCTGCACGTTTTTAGCCTTGGAGGATTCACGTTGCATAGATTACACTTAAACAAGGAAAGAGCCTTGTTTTCTTCCTGTGGGTAACCCAGTTCCTCTAGCCCC
Organism: Rattus rattus; assembly: GCF_011064425.1. NCBI lineage: Eukaryota > Metazoa > Chordata > Mammalia > Rodentia > Muridae > Rattus > Rattus rattus. The sequence goes on along the minus strand of NC_046155.1, from coordinate 216,043,395 downwards.
AACTGTTGCCTGCGGCACACTGGTAACCTTACTCTGAAAGCTGACTTGGGGGTAAAGGAGTTAAAGAGAATTGGACCTTGGTTCCCCAGGTACTGAATGCTCAAGAACAAATCCCATTGTTTCCATACTGGCTGTGTTTCCTCAGTGTAGTATTTATCTCTTAATCTATATACATATGCACATGCACACACATGCACACACATTATTTATAAGTTTTGGAACCATTGGGTTGATTATAAGTTTTGGAACCATTGGGTTGATTATAAGTTTTGGAACCATTAGATTGATTAATAATTAATAGTTTGTTTTTAAATTGAGCAGAATATTAGGCAAAGGATGGAAAATGGACTCAAGTAAAACGAAAGGTGCATTTAGATGCATTATGTTGACTTTCAACTTTACGTCCACCATCCACCTTTGATGCTCTGTACCTGTGCTGAAGGGATATCAATGAAGCACAGGACTCTGTGCTTGTCCTCAGGATACAAGGAGGGTCCAGCAGAATTACCAGGTAAAGACTCAAGATCCGTGAACTGCTTGGAACCACTTACCAACGTTGTCTACTTACAGCCCAATGTCTGCCACACTACAATTTCAGGCATGCCCCAGTATGGGATTCACGAGCTGGACGTTCTGGGGGACTGTGCTCTGACCATACAGACACACAAGGTTATAAACCTTTTGTCTCTTCCAAGTCATGTGCATGGGCTTGATCCCTGTGTCACGGCAGCCCAAAGTGTGACCACCTTTCCCTCAGCATCCACACTGAGTGGTCTCTTTGGAACCTCTTCCGTTGAGAGGGGCCATAAGCCTCCTCTCAGGCGGGGAAACAGCAGACCTAAATAACTGCTTAAATTCTTTAGAAGGGCACCCTCCAGTATCATACAAAGATCCCTCATCAAAAATGGTTCCACACACTCAGAGCCAGGAAAATGTTTTTCTTCCTGAAGATAATGGATGTTGTCACCTTTTCTGTCTCTCCTTCGCCCTGCCTGCTAAGACGGCGGCTTTCCCTAATTCTTCCTCATAGCTGCTTGTGTTCCCTCCTACTTTATGTAGGTCTTTTGCCACACCATGACACAATGACTTTATGACTTCACATAAGCTTTTATGAGCTTAGAACTGCTTTTAGAAGTAGGTAGATATAGTGTGAATAAGTTCTTATTCTCAACCTCTTCTGTTTAAAAATTACGTGTGGTATTATTTTATTTTCAGTGGTAGGTATTAAATGCAGAGTGTGACACATACCAGGAAAATGTTTTTTCATCGAGCAACATTCTGCCTGTTATTAACTCTTGATTTAAACTCTTACCTTTTTATCACTTGAATAACCCAGGCATGAGCTTCCTCCTTTCTGGAAACTGCAGAATGGTTGAGTTCCACAGTTTTGGTTCTGAAGTTAAAAGAACCCAGAGGGGAGAGTACCAGCCTAATTTATGTTTAAGAAGCCCATTGATGTGTTGTGCTAAGGAGTTAAGGTGGCCAAAGAAAGGTGAAAATAAAAAGGATGTTACTGCGTAGGTCTGGTCTGGTAATAATATCGTTTTAGCATTTTAACGGGGGATACTAGACAGCCACGGATTTGTTGCAAAGATTGGGAAAGCTGGAGTTTAGGAAGCAAACTCTTTTTGAGATAAACCAGGCTTTTCTTACATCTTATAAACAGTTAGTCGTATCCAGGGTTTATAATACACCAAGCGAGACAAATTGGCCGTAGGGCCAATTTAGAAGCTCTGTGTAATGTCTTTGAATACCTTCATGTTGACACTAAGTCCATAACTCACAATTTCAGGATACGCTTCTTGGGGAGCGAGGAGAGCAGAGGCTAAATAACACCCCGAGAGTTCAAAGGGGTTGGAGATGCACTTGGCGTGTTTGGGTTGGCACTCTGGAGCCTTGGATGCTTGTGATTGCTTATCTGACTTATCTAAACTGCTGACGTCAAAAGAATTAGGCTAGGAATCTTATGATTACAGCCTTCCTTGTGATCTTTTCTGGTATTTCCTGTTTCCTGTCAGGCCAAATATACTTCGAAGAGTGGGTTATTTTATGGCGTTTCACTGTTTCTGCTTTGGTCCGAGCCGGGGGTGCTGAGAGCAATGAGTAAAAATAATTTAGAACAACGTTGGAAAGCTCCGACCACGCCGTGCCCCTCACTGACATTTGGTGTTAAGCAGCAGGATCTCATTTTTAATGGACAAAGCCCATCGTTCGAGAAGCTGGAGAAGCCACTCTGATTGCATTTCTATTAGTTTATCTGGGTGGCAGGCAGGTTGTACACACAGCCAAGCAAACTTCAGCACAGAGGGGTTCAGAAGAAGGAGGGAGAAAAGTGTCCCCTTCAAAGGCTTTTTTTCTTTGGGGGCTACGAGCAACTTAGTGAAACAAAGAAAAACAAGTGGTCAGGGATGGGCTTTTCCAGTTCAGAAACATCTTGGCTAAATGTCGTGAAGTCTTTGCTGAAGTACTGACCGCAGGCCATGGAGGACACTAAGTGCTGTTTGCACAAGGATCGGGCACAGAGAAGCCAATCGACACTGGTTTATGGGCAAACCACACTTTTTGGGGGTGTGTGTATGTTTGCATTTCGCAGAGACCAGGGGACAACCTTAGCTGCCCAGATGCCAGGCTTCTTTTATTTTCTGAAGCAGGGTCTCTCATTGTTGCAGAACTCATCCAATGAGACAGTCTGGGCAGCCAATGGGCCCTGGAACCCACTTCACTCTTTACCTCCCCAGCACCGGTCTTATTAGTATGCTCTGTGATTTCCACCTTTTTCGTGGGGGTTTTGGGGACTTAACTCAGGTCTTCTCACTTGCCGGAGAAGTAGTTTAGTGACAGAATGATCTCTTCAGCCCCAGAACCACACTTCTCCATCCATCATAAACTGGCTCAGACTGGACCAGCCTTCTGAAATTCTGATGGAAAAAGAAGCCCGTGATTATGGGGATGTGGCCGTGACTTGTGGTGGTCAAGGAACCAGGACCTTACACTTTCTGTCTTCACCCTTTAACCCTGGCTCCTTCTCCTCTGATATCCTGAGACAGTGAGTGCCTGTCTTGTCAGTATATGAGTCAGTCTAGGAAGAATGGAAACAGAGAGGGACTGAGGCTTTCCCGGACAACTGATAATCTAAGTTTGGTTTCTTTTCTTCAATTTAAACCTGGGGTCACAGGCGTACTAAGAAAGCTTTCTGTATCTTTGGTTTGAAAGTAAGAAAAAGACATTTCTTTTTGCCCTTCCTTCCTTCCTTCCTTCCTTCCTTCCTTCCTTCCTTCCTTCCTTCCTTCCTTCCTCCCCTCCCTCCTTCATTCCTCCCCTCCTCTCTCTCTCTTTCTTTCTTTCTTTCTTTCCCTTTTTCTTTTTCTTAAACAAATAGACGTAAACATTTAAATGGAGAACCAGCATATTCCTTGTCTGAATTGCTCAGGAATTGAAGTGTTTCAGGCTTTAGTTTTAAAAAGAATGTTTTTCGGCTACTCAGCATATACAGAATGAAATGTTTTGGCAATGGGACCTAAGTGTAAACGGGATTTATTTTTGCTTTCTGTGTAGTCCTTTTACACATAAAATGAATGCAGTTTTGTAATACCTTGTGTGGTATACCATGCTGATTTGTATGGTGCCATGATGATTCCTGTTTTTCATATTAGCGATACTCAACCTGCAAACATATCACGCCCTCAGTTCATGCAGCGGTAGACTTACGCAATGCAGTCACAGATGATAAGGACTTGAAAACAGAAAGGATGATTACGTTTAGAGGCACCGCCAGCCACTTTGGAGTTGAGAAGTGTTTGGAGCTTGACAAACATAACAGACAGTGTGGTTTATCAATAGCCTGGCTGACTGTTAAGACACCAAGTCAGCCCTCTTCAGTGACTCACCAGCATCCAGTGCCCTCTGTGGGTTTTTAGTTTCTTCATTTGAAATGAAATAGTTTAGATAGATGCTTTAAAGGCCTGTGTCCATTGTGACGCTTAAAGACCTTTATACTTTCCTAGTATCCACTTTAAGTAGCTCTATAGGAATGAAGATGTCCCATCTACATGTCACCGAGTCCCTTGAAAGTCTTTCTGTTTTCCTTTACCCTTTACTCCAAATCTTGTACCAAGTCAGGTGATCACTTTGCATTCCCATCTCTTGAACTTTGCACTAATTCCTTTCTAAAACAGAGCTTCCTAACATTTTTGTGGAGAATTTTCTTTAACCACTGTAAAGATACACTTATAACAATCAGGATAAAACAGTGTCTCCCTGGGTGACCCTGGAAGGTGGCCAGTCAGTCAGTGCCCAGCTTTCATAAAGCACTTAGCATACGCCTGTGTTTAGAGGTGTGAATCTTTATCTAACTCATTACGTTATAAACGACATAAAATCCGTTTCTACTATGTACTTTATCATCCATTCTTTTGCACCTTTCCTTGGAGGAATTGTTCTTTAAAAGTCATTTTTTAAAGGGCAACTGCGAAACAGGAAGAAATATGACAGGGTCATAGGAAGCAAAGGCTCTGTTTAGATTTTGAGGAATAAAGTCAAACAACATCCTGAACTTAAGGAGGAAATGAACACTCTGGACTGGCAGCTCTAGGTAGAAGACTCAAGAATTCAGGCATTTAGGATGGATGAACTACATAGTAAAATTATTTGTATAGTATTTCTCTCTCTCTCTCCCTCTCTCTCTCCCTCTTCCCCCTCTCTCTCTCCCTCTATCTCCATCTCTGTCTCTGTCTCTCTGTCTCTGTTTCTCTCTCTATTTATCTCTCTGTCTCTCTCTGTCTGTCTCTGTCTCTGTCTGTCTCTGTCTCTGTCTCTGTCTCTGTCTCTCTCTCTCTCTCTCTCTCTCTCTCTCTCTCTCTGTGTTTTATTAGGAACCAAAGTCAAAATATTTACCATATCAAACTTAACATATACCAGTGAGGATACTGAATAGTAAACTTTAACGGTTACAAATTCCTTCCTCAGGATCTCTTTATCCCAAGCCTTCCTTTTCACGGGCCACTATTGTAACAGTGGTCTAACAGGAAAGTCTGTCTCCTCACGTCCCACTAAAACGATGTGAATGCTCCTCGTCTGGAAGCTATACTCCTCAGAAAAGGAGGCCAACCTGTAGACAACCCGACTTCTTGTTTTTCTAACCTCACCTGCGTCCCATCCTTGATGCTGCAATTCGCACTCCCCAGCAGTCCTGTGTTACTCCTGTAGTTTTTCTCTATTCTCCTCTATCCAAGAGACAGTAGAGATCTTCTATCTCTTCTTCACCTGCAGATGTATAACCTTCCCTAGGTAACATCTCAAAACAATTTACTTTCCTTCCGATCCTTGTTGGCCACTGTACAGACTGGGTTAATCACTCCTTTGTGTGTTGACAGTTGTAGATTTTGCTTCTGTAATATCATGTATTGCCTCTATTTTATCCATTTTCTCTGTTTCTGTTTATTCATCTACTCGAGTATCTTTTGTTCATGGGTTTTAATTTTCTAAGAATCCGACGAAAATACCAGGTACTTGATAGCCACTAAAATTTAAATGAAGGATGCTCCTGACCCTTCGTCTTGTTTCTGCAGACTATTTTTTTATGTATCATAAAATAATCCTATTCTACTTTAATAGCACAAGCAGCCTGTGTGTCTGTGTATTCTAATAACCCATAACTTCTTCTCTCCTTTCTGTTCTCAGTATTATAGCACCATGCTATGCACTCAAAACATTCAATCCAATCCAATCCAATTCAATCAGATTGCTTTATAGGAGAAATTTGATGATTCTTTTCTGAATGTCACAAATAACTAACCAGTCAATTTAGACCTCAGTTTCTCCTAGGTTGGAAATATACCGTTGATCCTTGGTCATTGTGTAGTATAAGAAACTAAATACTAGCATGTGATCTAAACACTATTTTGCATTCTGTAGCCTCAGAGGATAATTGTATGTTTTTGGAGGATTTGAAATATTTAAAATTTCCTTTCATTTTTTTACAAAAAATCGATGATGTTTATTCATGTTTTGCCATGCCTGTGTCACCAAACCAAGAAATTGGGCCTTTCTATTTTAAAGAGGGCAGAAAGAATTTGCTTTCTAATTTACGTATCTGAAGAACTCATCATTTCCTGATTGTACATCAATTCGGCTTATATGTGTCTAGAAACTAGACATAGATCCAAGAAAAGAAGGGTTGGTGGATCGCCGTTCAAAGGAAGTAGGTCTTCTCAGGTCCAGTAAGAGAAAGGGGCAGTGGCCATCTCTCAAGTCAGCCCTCTTGAAAGAGACAACTCTGACCCCTACTCCAAAGTTAGGAGAATATCTAGGTCCCTGCTACAGTTCTGGTAGCTTCTGTCAGTGTTTCCTATTGCCTAGAGGTTAGGAGTCAGAGAAGGAGGGGAAGAAGGCAGGGACATTTCCAACACACACATTCAAACAGTGAAAAACCTAACAGACCTGGGCACAGCACAAGACACTCCCTGATTGTGACACAGTTCCCATTAGCGACAGATAGAAAACCACAACTTTAGTGTGGAAACCAACCAGAAAGGCATCATTTAATCAGGTCCTGTTTTGCCAGGCGGTGGTGGTGCACACCTTTAGTTCCAGCACTTGGGAGGACCTCTATGAGTTTAAGGTTATCCTGGTCTACAGAGTGAGTTCTGGGACAGCCAGGACTCCACAGAGAACCCCCAACCCTTACCCCTGAGAAAGAAAAACAACAAATCCATAAAAAGCATCTCGTTTCATGTTTTAAGTGCATTCAGCTGAACTTTCTGATGTCAAAATCCTGAGATGGTTGCCGAAATGTGTGTGTGTGTGTGTGTGTGTGTGTGTGTGTGTGTGTGTGTGTGTGTGTGTGATGGCTGGGGTGGGGGCAGAAATAAGTTTCATGTACGTACAGGAATCTAAGTAAAATAAGTCATATTGACTAAGCCACACTCAGGTGCAGGGTTCGGCTGATTTTAAATTTTCTCTTGCCACTAGGGATAACATGGGATCTGCTGGCTCTAGAGCTCCCCGGGACTGAGAAGCGTCACTGGTAAAGTAGCAAACCATTCAAGACATTCAGGAAAGGCTTCGGTTAGACACACTTGGAAGGGAGGGGGGTATTGAAGTCTGTAGTTCGAGGAAATTTAGGGCAAGTATAAAGATATAAAACTTGTCTCTTAGAGCAGTTTCTCAACATCTTTGAGACAGATGTCAGTTCCGGAGAGAAATGTATGGAAATGCCAAGACAGAAGGGGAAGGAATATTGCTGCGTGTGTCTGTAGACTATGGCGTGTAGAGTCCAGGTACTGAGTGGGTTCTGCTCACTGTTTCCACTAGGGTGAGGTGAGCTCTGCTTACTGGGAAGTGTCCTGATGACCAAAGCCAGGGAATGTGGCACACCAGGACAGAGCACACACTGTCAGTTGTGAGTTAAAAAACATGGAGGAGCTTTCGGTGCGCCTGTGTCCCTGCTGCCCAGGTTTGCCTTGTAGAGATTAGCTTGGTGAGAAAGCCAGTGCTCCCGCGCAGTTAAACGGGAGCTCGTTTAAAGCAAGCATGAAGGAAGGAGAGGAAACGAGACTGTTTCCAGGCAAAGAGCGGAGGGCACGGGAGGAATGACCTTCAGCAACATGGAAAGCTCACTGGGAGGACCAGGTGACCACCAGGCTGCATAATCCGCTTTTGAAACCATGCTGGGGAACGTGCTGAGCGTCACTTATAAAACAAAACCAAAACAAAGTCAAAACAAAACAAAACAACAACAACCAACAAAAATCAACGCCAAACCAAAGCTGCTTGGGAAATTTTGTGTATATCATACGAGATATCTAAACATAGTACTTACTTGAGAATTAGACAAGCACGCCCAGAACGATTGTGCATTTGTGCTTAATTACAACTTCTCTTGAACAAAGTGTTATTGTACATCAGTTTTGAATTTGGAAATTCACTCCCGCGTATTCTTTTCTTTCAAAAGCTATAATGACTAATCCCAATCCACCATAAGAATAGGTGGTTATAAACGATTCCACTAAAAGGGAGAACGCCAATTCCTGTTTCTTGAATTATCTGTTCTTGGAGAAGAGGTACTCACTTATGCTCTTAATGACAGCCTGTAAATGATTTTATTCCTTCTGATAACATTTCTCACATATCAAAATGCATTGAGTGGCTGACAAGAAAAACATGTTAGGGAGAATACAAAGAAAATAGGATGTTCTCTAGACTTTCAGAGAACAGAGACTCGGGAGAGGAGAAAGCAGATGAGCACAAATTATAACAAAATAAAATGTTTTGCCTGTGAAATAAGTCTGAGCAAAGTTCTGTGAGGGTCTGTGAAGGCACACAACCATGGTGGGTTATTCACTGTGACTCTAGGACTTCATGTGGCCACAAAACCCATGTATGTCCACGTCCCTGGGTAAAATGGCTGAGTGTTGGTTGACACATGGCTTATATATGCATATCCTCCTGCTTTCTTCAAACCATTTCCATTTCTCATATAATCTCAATACTGGAACAAAGTGTAAAGAGCTCTTAGATAGTTTGTATATGTCCTGTGTAGGTGTAATTTCGTTATTTGTATTTTCAATCCACAATTGGGACAATCCCATGGGCGAGCCCCACAAATATAGAGGGCCAACCATACTTTAGTTTGGTAATCTTAGGAAGGCCTTGTGAAGGGCCTGGAATGTGGATATTGTCTTAGAGACTAGGGAAACTGGGACCCTGGAAGAAATTTAATTTAAGGAGTGGTGACAATGCGTGGAGAGTTGAGAGGGGATGGTGGGATTCTTGAAGAGGAGAAGGAGAGCTCAGAGGTCATCAATGACAACCAGGCCTGGGATAATGAGGTTCCCCCAGAGAACGGACAGTTCTATGCAGGATGAAAAATCTAGAGTTTTCTTTGCAGACACTGGAAGAATCACTGAAGGATTTTGAAGAAAGGAGAGATGAGATTATGGTGATCGAGATCCCAGAGTTGAAGGAAGAGATATATGGGGTATATTTTGTTGTTGGAGGCAAGAGCAAGATTCCAGATAGACCGACAGGGGGCCAGGCCAGGCCAGGCCCCTCCAGTGAGCGGAGGAAGGAGGGCGTGAGAGCATCAGGGTAGAGCTTCTGCGTGCGTATGATAGCAGTGTTTACCAAGGACGGAGTAGTGTTTAAGGTCTTTCTAGGTCGACTCGGCCATATTGTCCATTTAATCCTCTTAATAACATTATATGAAGACCCCTCTTTTGACATTTCCTTTTATAAAAGAGAGACCGAGCTACCATGGGGTTAACATGCCCAAGGTCTCACGACCCATCGGTGTGCATGCAGGATTTAAAGAGCTTTAAATCTCGTCTGTGCTTACAGTCTGTCTCTTAAGCCTCCCTCAAGGACTTGGAGCCAACTGTAAATCGGGAGCAGGAGAAAACTGTCTTATATTTGGAGGTCTGTCATTCAGAAAAACGAATTTATGGAAAGCACATGTTTGGTTCAAAGTTCTTTTTCTTTTTCCCTTTTCTCCTCCTCCATTTTTATTTACTTTTAACTTTTTTTTTTTTTTTTTGAGGCAGAGCCTCATTCTCTAGCTCAGGTTGGCCTGAGACTTCTCCAGGATGACCTCAAAGTCACAGTGATTCTCTTGTCTCAGCCTTCAAATGCTGGGGTCACAGCATCATCCAGCATACCTGGCTTGTCTTCTGGCTTTGATTTGCTCTTATGTTCCATTTAAAGGGAGGATGACGCCATCAATGACATCATTCGCTAAAGCCAGAGACCAAATGTAGGTTAATAGGCTAATGTCCACAGGCGCTAAGTAGCCTTAGAGAAATGTTACCGATTAATATCAGTTTATCCCCCGTTGAGGCTAATTGATTCTTTCCTCAAAGCAATTTGTTCTGTTTTGAGTGAAATCATTAAGCCCTGATGAGCACTTGAAAGTACACATGAATTTTTATGAGTGCGTTTTGTTTTACCAGCTTTCCCGGCAATATTTTGAGTGGATGGAGACCTTTAAACTAGCAAGTGCCTGTTTCCACACTGAAGCTACAGACAGCGCTCAGATTCATAAATGCGCTACCGTTCTTCTCTTGTGAAACCCTCGATTCATCATTCAGCTAATGTCGTCCATCGCATACACGAAGCGTCCGATAAATGTTCCCTGAATCACAATGATTAAAGTGCTCACTCGTCAATGTGATTTATGCCACGCCTGTTACTTAAGACACCTTTAAATGCTAGCTTAAGTGTCGATTTGAATTGTGGAGTTCTGGAATCGGAGCCCTTTGGGAGATGTTCTTGTCTGTCTGTCATTTGCTGTTCAGAGCTAGGTATCGAGCGCACTGCTGATATTTGTGTTCTCCTTGAAGTACATGACAAGCAAGAGCTAGAAAAGGAAATGTGCTGTGTTCTTTATTTCAAGCGAGCCCTGCGCTTTCACATTTTTTTCCTGCAACCAACGCCTATTAAAAGGAGAACAGATTTAATAAATAACTAAGGTATAATACACAATTTAGGTCGGAGTCTCCGAAAGGGAAAGAAAGTAGACAGAGTTTGCAGTCCTTTGGTTGAATCTCAAACTATTTATTCAAGCAAGGACAGGCTCTGCTAGAGGCATCTGAACTTCCGCTCACTGTCGACAAGCATCAAAACTGTAGCAATGTTTGTACCCCTAGTGTCTGGGAAACCAGTGATCCTTTGCCCACTCCCACCCGCCACCCACCCCTACCCCCATCTTTGGTGCTGTCTAAGCTCTGCTGTAAGCTTTGTGGACCAATCAGGACTGTTCCCCATAGCTCCCCAGTGCTTGAGGCCTCGACCTAAAGCTAAAGATCCCCTTCCATACCGTTATACTGGCTTGATTGAGGTTTTTTGTTTTGGTCTTGAAATTTTTAATGGCATTTGAACATTTTGGAAGTTGACATGCTTGTACTGTTTCAGATGCAGAGGACTCTTAAAGCCAACAGTCAGATAACCACCTATGTTAATTAGCTTCCCTCTAAGAGTCTGCGGGCTTGTCTTTACAGGTAAATATTATTTTGTTAAATACACACACCTGACAAAGACGCAGCACACATCAGTAAAGAACTTTTAGCCTAAATTAAATATAAAAATGAGGTTTTCGACTGAGGTTGTTGTTTTTTTTTTTTTTTTTGAATGAGTTTTGCCCCAACAGCAGGTAACTACGGAAACCACACCCCACTTTAAGTGTGACTCTAAACACCCAGCGTGTGTTCTGATCGTGCAAAAGTTTTGTGACTCAGACTCTTGGGATCCTGCTCAGGGGGGATGGTGGGACGAATGTTGAGTCTTTCTGAACCGTTCGCCTCATTTCTGAAGCCCAGGGTGTAGCCAAGGAGATGATCTTTCGTCTCAAGAAAGGAAAAAGAGTCCTGAGAGGGTTTCGTGATTAAACGAAGACGAAACAAACTGCAGAGGTATTTCTCACTTCGGTTACTCGATTGCTCGTAGTTCTCTGGGAACACCTTTCGAGAGCAAGCGGCATCTTGCGCAATGCCCAGTGTAGGGTCACTCCCTACACGGCCATGCCTTCCCATATGTCATGAAAGTTCCCTCCAGCCCCTCCTTACAGCAGCCACCCAGGGCATGCTGACTGTCACTGTCACCTCTCCAGACATTCTTTGCCCTCTTCTGCTTTCCGTGGCTTGTGATTCACTGTGGCTCATTTTGAGTTTCTCATGAACGGGTATTTCTCTCTATTCTCTCAGCTTTCCTTTGGCTCTTCCTTTTATTACCTAAGGAAATACCTCAAATGTTTCACCATAAAGGACAGAGGTCTAGGACTGTCTAAGGAAGCCTGAGCACAAAGGGAGAAGGGGCCCTGTGGCTTCTGACGGTTGCCTATAGCATTCTCATCTCTAGAGTCCTGATGCTTACAGAGTTTCTGCAATTTCGTGGATTTTAAACACTTTAGCCTAATCATCTGTTATCACAGGCAGTCAAAATAGACACAGAATTTATAATTTCTAGCGTCCCCGTTTTCAGTAATAGCACGGGAAAATGTTTCGTGCAACGCACCAGTTGCTTTCTGGGAAGATGGGGGTGGTGGGCAGGGCTGCCTGACTTTGACTTTGTCGTTTGAATAGAACATTCTCGGTTGGATAGGCCAAAGAAAGGCATTCTAAGAACAGGGCAAGACTTGGAGGTCGGCACCACTTGATGCATAGTTTCTTAATAAGGTTGTCAAGTTTCCACTGACTGAGGATTGTGAGGCAAGGGATGGGGTGGGGGGTGGGGTTCATGTAGTTTGCATTTATTTTGGTGCTTTCTACTACATCTCCCCCACCCCACCCCATACACAACCGAAAACAACCCAGGATATTACTGCCGAGGTCTAATGGTGGGAGCGATGTCTTTGAAGAACACCTGTGGCTTGTAGAGAAGACACTGGCAGTGGCCAGAGACAGGGTGAGGGCAAGAAGGCAGGTATGAGAAGACAACTTAGAAGGCAAAGACACTCGTGTCTAGGCTCATCATCTCGGCCCCGGATCACATCAGAAATCGTGAGACTTTTCTTTACTGGAGAAGTACGATGGGGTGGGGGGAGGCGGCGGACGAGGCAGACAGACATCCTGGAGGAGGCCAGGTGAAGCAGATGTGGTGGGCGCTGCTTTCTCTCCAGCTGTGAGTTAAGGGATGGCAAGGGGGAGGTGTGAGAGGCTCAGGGTGGGTAGCGCTTCCAGGGTCAGACATCTGTCCACAGGACACATAAGGGTGATGTGATGTACACCTTTCCCTACAGACATGCTGGCAAGCGACGCGTGTGGAAGTTTTATGGAAGGGAATCATTTGAAATCTGAACTTTAATCCTCTCCGTCCGTGACACAAAGCAAGGGTTAGCACGGTTGTGGGGCCCCGCTTGCATCGCCTGCCTAGGTGGCTTCAGTCTCCCTTGTCCTGCTTCACGACATATGAACGACTTTCCCATTACCTCAGTTCTTCTGACCAAGACCTATTTCCATCGGCTTCCAGCTTGCAGATGCCACACAGACCTCAGGCTGACTGCCTCACGTCTCCTTCCTAACTGCTCAGACTTACTAAAGAACATTTGCTTCTTTTCTTCTTTTCAGACTCCCCCGCCCCCAGCATTATTTTTTAGTAATAATTTTTATCAACTATTTGGCAACGTCACGTGAAACAAACAACAAACCTCTCTGTAATAAGTTACTTAAAACAAAATGGGGGGGGAGGGCTATTCTCAGCCCATTGCCAAGAGCAAAGGGGAGATAATTTTTGGTCTGTCTGTCCCATTGTTGACTGTGGATAGCACGTCAGGATTCCACTGCATGGAGATGTCCAGGAGTTAGAAGGCATAAACACACTCCTACGCTTTCTTCTCCAAGAACCCACTGCTTTCCAAACACTCACCAACAGATTCTCCAGAGGAAGGGAGCACCCGCTAACCAGTGTGGCAGCTTGGCCTCCCCCTCCCAATTAGACATACAGGAAAGGACCAACTGACTGTCCCATCCCAAACAGCACATTCTTAGGACACGAAAAAGCCGTTCTGAGTCATCATCTCCTCACTCCTGGATGACCTGAGCTTTCCTAATCTCTGTAGAGGTATTATTCACCACTTGCCAAGGAGGAAACTGAGGCAGAGTCCTTGATTCGCTTGAAAGGATTGAAAAAGCTTGCAGACCACACTTAGTTCTGGAAACACGATTAGCACACTACCCAAGTCGCATGCTTAAAAACCTGGAGGGTGCAAATCTCAACTCAAGGAAATTACTCTGTTGGAGACTCTTCCAACTACGGACAGGAAATGCTAGCTGCAGGATGGACATTAACGAGGATCGGATTGCACTCTCTGCCCTGGGGGTCTGAATCTCAGAAGGTTTGACACGGTTAAGTCCGCAGGACAAGCCTGCAGCAAGCCGACCGGATCCCCTATTCTAGGTTTGTTGATTTCCATTCTAATACTCCTCCTGCATCCGTCACGATTAACTTAAAGATGCTTTTACAACAGAGCAAACATTTCTAAGTCAGCCCTTGAACCCGGTCCACCCACCTTGCCTCCCTTCCTTGACCCAAGCGCTGGACCCAGAACGTTGGGACCTGTGGGGATTACCTTCTGCACCCCACAGTCAGTTTACCTGGGAAGCTGTGGAAAGCATCTTCATTTTCCAGTATGCCTCTCGGTTTGGTTGCCTGTAGCTCACTTTTGGACTTCCAAACCAGCTTTACCATCCTGATCATCTCTGGCAAGTCCCAGGGTAGCGGCCCCTGCTGGCACCCCGGCCTGCTGCCGAGGGAAGAGGGCAGCACAGCTTCTGGGGCCGTCCACCGCCTGCCTAGTTCTGCAGAGTGGAAATAGCGCTCTAGCACAGGCATTCTGCCCTGTTCCCCAGAAGAGGAGGTAGGGCTGCCGCCGTCGCTGCTGCTGCTGCTGCTGTTGCTGCTGCTGCTGCTGCTGCTGCTGCTGCTGCTGCTGCTGCTGCTGCTGCTGCTGCCACCAGAGGGGAATTTCTTCCCGGGCAGCTGCAGGCAAACCCGCGTGAAATCCTCTCCAGCCTTGGAAAGACAAGCCTCCTCCAGCCTGGCACAGCCTCTCTGGCTTTCCCAGCCCCTGCACAAAACACTGGCGACGAGACGAGACGCTGCAACGCCTAAGGTTCCTCACTGCTGAGAAACCGTCTCTGGACTCCTTCCTTCCTTAGAGATACAGTGCATTTTCCTCTTCTCTCTCAGGCACTGAATTCACAGCACTTAATTAATCCCAGGCTACAGCAGGGACGACGGCGGGAGTGGGAAAGCGATCGAGGAGGCTTTAGCCTTCGCCTTCCCTCCTCTTCCTCTTGTTTTGTTTTCTGCGAGCTTTCTTTCTTTTCTTTTCTGCTTGTCAAGTTTGTCAAGTGGCTTAGCCTTGAAAGACTTCAGGCAAAGACTTGGGGCCCCGCTTTGCGTGACTGTCTGAGGCGGGGGGGTCCCCTCACAGGCTAGTTATCTATCTGGAAATGTCAGGTGAGGGGTCAACAGGACGCCTAGAAGCTTCCCAGACTCTGGTCCTTCAAATCCCAAGGAGTTTTCAGCAAAACCGGGAAGTGGAGCTCTGGAGTTCGTCTCCAGCTGCGTCTCTCTGGAGGGCCCGGTGGGGGGCCTGCCTTGCGGGTCCACAGGGCTGCACAGGATGGGGGTGGCTTGATCCTAAGGACCACAGTTCAAACACTCTCCTTCCCCCTTCCGGATCCCACCCACTTTACTGTCAAAGTTCTCTGCAAACTAACCGGGTTTCGGTCCATTAGTCAAATCCCTTTGTAACCTCAGCTGCCCTTCAAGTTGGAAGGAAATAACATTGAATCACATTCCAAAGCTGACTGGAAAGAAGTGGATTCGGGAAGTGTCAAAGTCCTTATGCATATGCACAGGGTGTCTGTTTAGCTTGGACACGTGGCTCGGGATGGTTAAAAACCCATTTTCAAAGGTTAGCCATCATTTTAAAGGGTGTTGGTAGGGGGTCATAAATGGCCTGAAAACGAAAGCGTGGATGATTCTTTTCAAAGAGACCACACTGTGGGCTTAATATCTGGGCCACTGACTACTGTGTCCCCACCCCGGAGTGGAGAATTGAGGACAACTGTGGGCCAGGCCTCTTGTTTCCTGAGGTTCAGAGATGAAGGCGCTGACCCTGGAAGTCAGAGCCAACACAGCAACAGAAATGCCCCCTGTCGCTTATGTGAAAGGCCCTGGACATAAACGAAAGTGGGGTGGTATTATGCGTGGCGTTTTTGCCAGCAAATTGGGTTTGTAGGAACAATTTGAACTTGCCCGTTCACTTAGAAAGGCCGGGTTTTTCTTGAAAGACATTGTAACAACCCTGCCTTCCTCCGAGCTCAGTGTCTCTGTGTTGCAAAGGCCTTTGTTTTGCTTGGCTCTTTAGTTTTGCTGATGTACAAGCTCCTGCTCTCCATTCCTACGGCTGGTTGATCACACGGTCCTTTGATGTTTCTTTAGGGGAGCATGGAGGAGATTTGGGGGCAAGGAGAAAGACCATTGCAGGCTGTTTTATCCTCACAGGGACAACCTCCTCGCTTTATTCTGTTTTTGAAGTTGAAAGCAGTAGAGCTCACCTCAACTATTTGTTGTTGGTGTTCTTCTAAAGCTACGGTTAATAAGTCTGGTTTTCCATAATGAATTAAGTAATTTTTTCCCTTTCTTTTCTTATGGATGAAAAAGTATACTGTGAACTTGCTTTTCTAGTAGATGAATAAAAGGTCAATACCTCTATCCATCTATCTATCTATCTATCTATCTATCTATCTATCTATCATCTATCTATCATCTATCTATGAATGATTATTCTGAGAATTTTATTATTAAAATATTGCAGCTTTTTTTTATAACAACTACATATTCATACAACCCAATAGGCCAAAGTCGGTGATGCACTATATCTGAAAGATGTCTTTCTTTAACTCCCTCTGTTGAGATAAAAGGATTTATAAAGCAATTGGATGTGTCTGAAGTTTGACAGCCCTTCCAAAGCACATCTCGATGGCTGTCGCACCCCACACCATACTTCCTGAATAATGTCTTAAACTCATTCCTCAGTCGCAAACTTCCCTGACTTAGGAACTGAAGGGTTTCCTAAGTGTTTGACTATTTTTATTTTTGCTTGGTTATTTTGCAAGAGTACTTAGCATCAGGATATCCTGACCCTTGAAACAAAGGGGTTAAGAACAAAGAAAACAAATATATGATATGATATATCTCAGATGCTAATGGATTAGGAACACAGACCTTCCTTGTAGGTTTCTTCAAGATGATTTTTTTTAAAGACAGGAATATACATTTCTACTGTATCTCCTATACTGTTCCAAACATTTCCTTGTAAAAATATCCCAGAGACGTTACAGAACGTTGGGTTCTTGAATATGAATGAATGAGATGAGCTAAGGCCAAACAAACATCACTTCTAATTTTCATCCCTAAAGGGGACCTACTTCATTTGAAGGTCTATGTGTTGAGAATGTTTTCTTAATTTAAAAAAATTCCCCCACTATGGGATTATGTTCATCCCAGAGCAGAAGTGCAAGAATACCACAAGAAAGGTCGTTCTCAGGGTATTTTTGGCTCACACAGAGACAGGAAGTACAGGAAATCTTGCGAGAAAGCTTGGCTCAGGAGACTTTTGGCTCAAGAGTAGCCCAGGAGACCGGTCCGGACTGATGAGGTGTTTGCTCTTACAGACTAAAAGCTCGAAGCCACAGCGTTCCTCTGAAAGGTGGCTTTGTCACATTTTGTAACCAATCTCAGGCTGAGATGTCTCTGGTCTTTCACATAGTTACCTTAGGAGAACATGCCTATGACTTGGGGTTTCCTTCACTCAGTGACCGTCATTCACTTTGAGACATAATGGAAGCCGGACGTCTGGGTCACCTGGCTTGGGAAGACACATGAGGTGTCCTGTACTCTCGAGACCCGTGAAGCGAAGCCTCATATGTTGGGGAATTCTTACAAACGTTGCTATCAGGAATTAATGTGCTATGGTCAGAAGGTTTCAACATGCACTAGCTCTGAGCTAGTCTTCTATTCCAGTAAAAGAAAAACAGGATTCTGTGTGTGTGTGTGTGTGTGTGTGTGTGTGTGTGTGTGTGTGTGTGAATGAAGTGCGATGTGAACTCTGAAAATTCAGCCAGACTCTTCCAGCACCGGGAGACTGGCTCGGTGGGTAAAGTCCTTCTGGGTAAAGACAAGGATGCATGGCTCTCCACTGCCCATGGCAAAGCTGCCTGTGAAAGCCTGCATTTGTAACCTCAGCTGGAGCAGAGGGAGGCAGACCTCTGGCCAACCAGTCTAGTCAGTAAGGTGAGCTCCAGGCTTAGTGAGAAAGCCCCTCAAAACCAAAACCAAAACCAAAACAAAACAAAACACAAGGTAGAAAAGGGATAGAGGAAGACATCTGATATGGACTTCTGACCTTCACATGCATAGGTATTTACACATCTACACACATGCATGCATACACATACACACATGCACACACCTACACACATGTATGCACACATATACACATATGACCTACACATCTACACACATGAACACACACATCTATACATATGTACTCACACATCTACACACATGTATACATATGCATGCACACATACACACATGCATGCACACATATACACACATGTGCACACATATACATATACAGGCAAAGAAAAAAACATGGAAGGAAGGAGGAAGGACGAAGCAAAAAAGAGCTTATTCCAAAGGGAATTGAATTTGATTTTAAAAACTGCTGTATGGTTGCAGCTTATGTTAAGGAAAGAAATCGGATAACCTCAGTAGTAAATATACTGATTTGATCCTTGAATTAAATTGAAGAACTAGCAGTTCATGTTCTAAGGGTTGTGAGAATATTGTGTAGACTCTGTGCTCTATTGTATATTATATTACATATAATTTTAAAATATCAACCATTTGAACATATCTAATATTCTAAAGAATATCTTTTTACTATGCAAACTTAGAAACACATGGGTAGCCATTTTCTTTTCTCTGGATTCCATTAGCAGATCTTTCACCTTAGTGAAGATCTCACCGAGGTGATTCTGAAAGAAGTTTAAGCTCTTATTGTTCTCCATCGTTCGTTATCTTCTATGTCATCATTCACACGGTTTTCTTCATCAATTCAACTCAAATATACTCCCTCTGACCCCTGCCCCCAGCCTTCTGGCCTCTCTGTTTTCACAACTGCAATTCAAATGCAATCTCGAATGAGCAAGGATGGAAACGCAGGTCTTTTAGCTTTGTTTAATGCAGCCCAAGTAGAAGAAGCTCAAACAATTTACAGTGTCCTTCAAGAGAAATAGAAATGTAATAACTCTGGCCTTAGCTAATCTCAAGGAACAATGCCAGTAAGTAAGGAAAGGAGTCCGCTAGAGACCGACCATACAAGGCAGCGTGGATGTCCATTGTCACATGGACAGAGAGGAGAGCGGTGGGGTGAGAGGAGGATCGGGAAGTAGGAGGGGTTCGGCTGACAGATTTGGAGTTTGATTTCATAACAGGCACCTACGTTCTTCTCATGTATCCAGTCTGCAGTCATACAGCAGGAAGGGGGAGCTACACTGCCCCCTGGATCACTGGGTCCTGTCTCTGCTGCTCAGATCCTGGTACAAGGGGATAGCAGGGTTCTAGCACACGACTTTTAGGTATCTTAGGAAATGTTAAATTTACTGTCTAGGACACATTTCCAACAGCGAATGAGCCTACACTAGAGTAAGGGCGGAAGCTAAAGCAGCAAGAAGACTTGTACTTCCTCCCTGTCTCTTCCCCACTGCTGCTGCCACAATGGCCTTCTCTTCCAACCAGGACCAGCTCTCAAGCCTGAGACCCAGGCCCTCCATGACTGTAGCCTTTTCAGGATATTTGATTCTGAAAACCCGTAAGTGGTGGGAGAAGACACTTGTCATAATTTTATATTTGAGTCTCTACCGAAAACAGACAACAAACAAACGAACGAACAAAAAAACCAAGACCAAACCAGGAAGTACAACAACGAGATCGCGGCAAAGTGCCTCCGGGGTCACTTATCTAAGGGTTACAAAAGCTGGCTTGAGACTGTGCTCACCATTAAGTCTGACCCTTGACTTAACGTCTTATCTGCAAGTGGGTGAGAGAGCAGTAAACACCTTAACCAACACAGAGTGATCTTTTAAGAATTCAAAACAGCTTAAAGACGGAAATGTGCTGTAAAATTTAACGTTATTATTTTAAAAGCTTAAGACGTTATCCTTGGCTGGGTGTGGGGTTCACATCTGTCATCTTGGCATTTGGGAAGCTGAGGCAGGGGAATCACACTTTTGAGGCCAGTGTTGAGACAACGACAAAATAACAAAGAAACAATGTCGCCAATTTAGGTTCAAATTTTGACTATATTTTTAAAGTGATCTATTTAGAAAGCTAAAAAGCCTAACCTGTTTATCCTTAAAATTGGTCCCTTGGCAAGTTTATCCTTTTTCACGAGAGTACAGAAGTCCAAAAAAAAAAAAAACAAAAAAAAACAAAGACAGAGCAATGAACAGATATTATGGGTGTGGCCCATAGGGGAAAAAGTAAGGGATCGAAATGTAGAAGCCTGCATCAAGTGGAAAATGGCCGTTGTGCTCATTGGATAGGCAAGGACAGTGTGTGTAGACAGAAGTGGGTCAGTAGGCTAAACATCCTTCCTACGTGTAACACCCTTGAACCATGCATAGACGTTCAGCCTGTGTGATCGTTGTGTGTTATCTACTGCTGTCTCTTCTGTCTAGATCCTCTTCATGGGGAATTGCTGTGCGTCTGCAGTGGCTAACAGGTGCATTTGATGTTCATGAGTTGTGCAGCTTTGGGATCTATGCCCTTAACTGAGCATGTGTCTCCAGGCTGCCCACTGTCCCATCTCCCCAGACAAACTTATAAGAAGCCCAGGTTGTATTTGTCTGGGGTCTTTCTTCCTCAAGCAGTTTTAGAATCTCAATGACTCCTAATGGCTTTACGTTTAATCTGTGTTTTTAAGGGAAGCATGCTGTTGCAAAGCCAAGATAAAATGTTTTAAAAATCTGAAATAGGTTTCTACCTTCTTGTTTTTGTATAAGTAAAATACATGGCTCCTGAATGCTGTGAAGAATTAGGTTGGGTTTGGAAGATCTTGAGGAGTGTGGAGGGGAATATTATCCTCAAAGTACTTCTGGAAAACGACAAGGCAGAGGGTTTTCCTTTTTAAATGATAAAAAACAAACAAAGTTACTAGGAAGGTGTGGAAAAATTTATGGTACAAATAACACAACAAAAGAAATAGAAAAATAACAGACACAGATTTCTAACAGGACCCATCTCTGCCTTTGATGTTCCTTTGTGTGTATCGAGTTCAAAGTCAGCTTGGAAGAAGGAAATTTCAACCAGTTCATGCTTGGGGAGTACAGTCCTCCTGCTTCCCAGGGCTCCTTGATTTCTCTTCTTGCCTTTATCTACTAACTCCTAGTTACGATCTACAGTGATTTCTATACCCAAAGAGGGTGTCTGATGACATTCTGGAGCAATGTTTCTCAAATGTTAATATATGTATGGATAGCCAAAGAATCCTTCAACATGAACTTGTGCTCAAGTCTGTGTATGAGTTGCACCCTTGTGTGTATGCAAGTGTGTGTGTGTGTGTGTGTGTGTGTGTGTGTGTGTGTGTGTGTGTGGAGGCTAGATGAGGACTTCCAATGTTTCGATTCACCACTCTGTTTACTTCTTTGAGATAGAGGCTCTTACTCAATCTATATCAAGGCTGGCTGGCAAGCAAGCCCGGGTATCTTATCTCTACCTCCCTTCATACCGAAATTGCATGACTGCACATGACCACACATAGCTGTATATGTGAGGGCTGGAGACCATGTCCTCATGCGTTTGTGGCAAGTGCCCTTACCCATTGTCTCCCTCCAGTCCTAACACGCAGGTTCTCATCTGGAAGGTCCAAGTAAGGCTATGAAACTCTACACCTTCAAAGTTTTTCTTGACTATGACAAAGGTGTTGGTCTGTTATCGTACTCTGAGTAAAAGGCTAGAGGATTACCATGTGTCTGTCTGTCTGTTAGGACTCGGCCGTTGAGCGGTCACTGGAAACCATGAACACAAGCCATATCCAGAGACGTTCAAGGCCTCAAACCTCAGCTTGGCTTCTCCTCTCACCAAGACCAGTCCTTTCATGTGAGTTATTAAAGATTTACGCCAAGCGGTCTTTGGATAAAGCCTTATAATCTTGCCTATTGTAATATCCCGAGCATGGATGGATGGTGACCATATGATTCCACAGAGAAATGGAGAAAGAAAGGAGAGCAGGCATTCATGGTCTCAGAGCCAGTGGCCAATGGCGCTGCTGACTCAGAAAAAAAAAATGTTCCGACTGCTGGTTCTCATTCCGCCTTGGGAAAACACCACACAAGGCACAAAAGATAAGTAAAATAAACTCGAGACTACAGGCTGCACTTTTTAACAGGTATGGGCTGGGATTCCTGCAGCCCCAGCTGTGGTATTTATGGGCACGCAGTGCCAGGAGCCAGAGGCATGTGAAATCAGCTGTGAGACAAGCGTAATCAGGAACAGGAGGCTAGAATACCACCACATTTATATGATTAAAAATTTGTATAGTTAACTCAGCAAGAACGCTCAGGATAAATGAAAGCCATCTGTCAGGAGTCGCAAACACGGCTTTGCTGTGTTGTTTTCCATTGTCTTCCTCCGACCCCCTTCTCCCCCCTCCCCCCAAGCCTGAGAGCTTCGTTCTGGTAACAAACACCTATATTTGCTGTCACCCAAGGAGAGAGACTACAATCAAGGAAGAGAAGGCTGAGAGATATTAGATTCCCAGTAAATGCTTGACGTGTTTGTTATTTTACATGGTTCTGGATGTCGTTGTGGGTTGAAAACAGAAGGTGAAAACAGAGGGGGTGAAGTCAGTCAGTCCCAAGCAGTCCAGTGTGCGTGATAAAGAGAAGTGATCTTATCAGGCCTTCCCTTTGTCTAGTGTGCAGTATTGCTACAAAAATCACAGCAACACACTTACTGAGAGAGCCCCACACTCTAAGGCAAAGAATGTCTAAGTCATTCTTGCTAACTTCCTACCCTGCCTTCCCTTTCAAATTCTAGTGATATTTTATTCCTCGATATAAAACGACTGGGATCTTTTGGTCTCTAATATATGGTGCTAACTGATCCTGGTGTATTTTATTACTTTGGTTTCCAGGCTTAAGTGCTCTTTGTCCTGTGCTATCCTTCCAGTATCCTTTTATGTCCTCTAAAGCTTCATATCCCTAGTCTTCTGACCTCTGAACTTGCCGTGAGCATGGCCTTTGATGTGCATATATTCACAGACCTGTTGTTCTTACATTTTCATGTCTCAGCTAGAGTGCCAGGGCTCAACCTCAGGACCCTAAGTCTAAGCTTCCATTCGATTCATTTACTTCTTATTTATTTTAAGGTAGGATGTTGCTGTGTTGTCCTGGTAACCTCTGTGCCCCAGGTTGTGAAAGAGTGGGGGGTTTCAGACGTCGTAGTGACCTACGATAGTACGCCTGTCTTTCGATGCCTTTGCAATGCTCAGTATCTGCTCCACTCTCCCCACTTTCAAACTCCGAGGAGGCGACTGAATGTACTTCTGCTGCGCTGTGGTGTTCGAGCCTTGCAACAGCCACTAGAAACTTGTCCATGGAGTCTTGTTTATCTTTATGAATGGATGCATTGTGGATCGGAAACACCTTATAATCATGCCACTTTCAAATTGTGACATAAACATGATGGTAACTATTCTCATTATTTTGATGCGAAGAGAATCATTCCTTACAAAACTGTCTGAATTCTTTTGTGGGACATTGAATGATTTCAAAAATAGCATCCTATTCATTCGGTCTTACAGACTCACTCAAACTTACATCAAATACAGAAAGTTTCTATGGGAACCGTAATGTTGTCCAAACATGCCAGAGGCATTCTGATATTGGTTGTGAAGGATAGAAAGATGAACTCTTAGCATATCTCCATCCTAACTTCCAGACCTGTTGATGTGTTAGTTGTATGGTAGAGGGAGGTCAAGGTAGAAGCCTGCATTGTAACAGAGTCCTAGACCATCCTGAACTCTGGACATGCCCAGGATAGTGACAAAGCTTTCCATGTGAACAATAGTGGTGGGAAGAATTAGAGAGACGGACTGTGAGAAATGTTCCCCAGTCAGTGTGGGCTCAAGAGTGTAAAGTGCCTATGGCCAAGGTTGCAGACTGCCTCTAAAAGACGGAAAAGACCAGAAAATGGATTCACCATTGGAGTCACCAGAATGGCATTCGGACTTGTAGAGAACTTGGGTTTTAGATCTCAGACCACTAGAGCCATGAGAAAATAAATCTGAAGTATTTTAAGCCTATAAGTTGTGATTTGTTACAATGGCAAGAGGAGATTAATATGTTATTACAGTCACTGTGTTCATTGTTAGGAAAGACTTGGCCACGTGTCCAATGCGGAGAAAACTAGTATTTTCCTAATGGAATCTCAGCATTAACTCCTGTCTATTTAAACCAAGAGGGACATCCGATTAATTTCATTTAACGGTAAACATAACTTCATTTGCCTTTGGGGCCCTGTCCTGAATTCCACATTAGTCCAGAGGAACTGTTCATTGGCTTACACTGTGCAATGTGAGATCCTTACCTCAGTCAGTTCCTCAGCTCATGTGATGGTTGCACTGCCTCGTGCAGTGTTCAGCCCACAGCATACTCTTCCTGACTTTGTCTTTAAGGAGATGGTCTCATGTAGTCTAGGGTGGGCTGACATAGTCCAGGATGAGTTTGAACTTCGGTTTTCCCTGCCATTGTGTCGTGAGTGTGAGGACTAAAGGTGTTTGCCATCAGGTCTGGATTTCATGGTCCGGATATTGAACAAAGTGCCTTTTTGCATAATAGACACACATTCTACAGTGAACTTACATCCCAGCCCTCATCACTAACTATTTTATTTTAAATGAATTTAGCAGAGAGAAGGAACTATAGTACCACCATACAAATGTGTCCTAATTAGTTTTATTGATGATTATAACCAACTTTTTCATTATAATTTTATCCTAAGCTTTACAACTAAAAAAAATACTTTGAAAATTTTTGTTGAAATTAAAACAAATGACTATGTCCGAATTTTATGTTTGTTAATTTTTTTTTATTTGGTAGAGGTTTTAAAGCTGAACTCCAGTGATTTTAAAACTTTGAAATCATTCTGATTCCATTTGTTAAGTGAATTGATACTGTTCCTTAAGCGAGTTGATACTGTTCCTTAAGCGAGTTGATACTGTTTCCTAGCAAGCTAGTGGCTAAGGAGGAGCTCTCACTCAAACAGCAAAGAGAAAGGAGTTACAGAATGCCACACTTTTAAGGGACTTTAGAAATACAGAATTATCTCCATGCGATCATGCAACGGGCAGTGTGGGGTTGCTACACCAAAACACCACAGGCTGGATGGCTTAAAGAACAGAAATTGATTTCTCACATTCTAGCAGCTTCAAAGTTCAGCATCAGTTGCCAGAAGGGCCTGGCTCTGGCAAGGACACGCTCTGGTTTGCAGAAGGATGCCTTTCTTATGTGTCCTTAGGTGACAGAGAGAAGGCGACAGCAAGCATTATGACTCCTTGAAGAAACTATCTCAAAATGGAGGGGAGCTCAGGTAGTCAGCGTCTTGCTGTGTACGTCTTTATCTCAGAATCTTCTTGTCTTAATGTCCTTGTTTTTGTTTCTTGGGACAGGGTCTCATTTGGCCTCGTCTTGCTTTGGACTTAACGGTTTAGCCAAGAACTATGGTCTTGTATCTCATCCTCTCACTTCCACCCTCCAGGCACCAGAATTGCAGACATGGGGCACCTTATCTGGTTTACATCAGCACCTTCCTTTTAAAGGTACGTGTGCATGTGCGTGTGCATTTGTGCAAGCGTGTGTGTGTGTGTGTGTGTGTGTGTGTGTGTGTGTGTGTGTGCATGTGCATAGAAATGGAGCTCAGAGAACAACTTGCTGGAGTTGGTTCTCTCCTTCATTCTCATGGGACTTGGCCATCCAACTGAGGTTGACAGGCTCAGTGGCAAGTGCCTTTGGTTACTGAGTCATCTCCAGCACTTTCCTGTTGAAGGTAATGGCAAGTTGACCTTATTCTTATGACAGTGTACGTGACACTGATTGCCATGCCTGTGTCCTGGAACTATGAGACTGCTGACAGATCTTCAGGGCAGTTTTTTTTCTTTTTTTTAAATGGCGGGTAAATTTGGTCTGAAGACAGAGAACGGTGATATGGAATTGATGAACTGAGCTTACAGATCTTTTCTGTAACCAGTGACCAAAGCTGCCAACCATTTCCCAGTGCCAGCAGTGCCTGTTTGCTAACCAGCTTGACCAGAAATGGAGGGAAAAGAGCCACAAGGGTTTCCAAGCGTTAAGGAAATGCCTTGGGTCATTCTTTGCGTGGAGCACAGTCCATGGCCAATCAGACCTGGCTGCCAGCTGACGTGGGTCCTGCAGACGTGTGTGTGCAGAAAAGCAGCTGGGAACACTGGGTCAGGTATCTGCTAGTCCCTGGGCAGCTGGTTGCTTATTTATACACATGAACTTGTCAAATAGAAACCTATAAATTCCTCATCACTCTTGTCTGGCACCTTCTTTCCAAAGGTGTTGCAGAACATTCAAGTACGTTTTATCGTTACCTTCTTACATTTGGGGAGAGCAGGTATGCTGATCCCTGAGACCAGCCGTAGAGCACCCCCCCCAGTGGTCTAGATTACAGCGTTCTCTGAATTAGCGCTGTTGTGTTTGTGGGAGAAGCACGGAGAGAGTTCTGTGTGGGACAGCCACAGCATTTTTGAGAAACCTCAGAAGGGATACTTGGTGTTGCAAAATCAAGTACTCCCTTTGACCTCAGCCATAGTTTGGTTTTCTTTATATTATTGAAGGGTTAGAACTTTCCCCCCATTAACATGGTCGGTAAAGTCACGTTTTTCCCCGAAGAGTTCAAACGTGCGAAATAAGATCTTGCTTACAGAATCAGCTCCAGGCTTCCTTTGGAATTTAGCCTGCTGCTGCGTCTCTCTTATTTCTAACCTGTTGGTCAAATACCCCATTTCTGTGTACTTTCTTAAGTGGGCCCTTCTTGGGGGCTTTTTCTATGCGTCTTCTGAAGACCGTTTTCAGCAAAACCAAGCGTAATGCAGTAATACTAGGGCAGTGGAGAAGCTTGGTTCTTAGGGTCATTAAGGATATTAAATGAAGGCATGGAAAGTGCATGGATAGTATAAAGCCAAGCAGTCAAAAGTTTCCATCTTATCTCTTCCAGATCACCACTCTCTCCTCCATAAGCACCAAAGCTCCAGCCCCGGGCACCAGCAGCTGTGAGACTCTCACTGTGTAAAGGGACAAAGGCGGGGGAGGCAAGTGCAAAGGGAAACAAGGGAAGGATGTGGATTGGCTGCAGCATGGAATAAAAAGAAGATAAAGATAAAAGAGGAAAGCGACAAAAGAGGCGCGAGACTGGGAATGTAGTTCCTTGGTTGTCTAACATTCACGAGGTCCTGGGTTTGATGCCCAGGACCACCTAAACCAGGATGGTGGTGCATACCCATTCTCCTAGAATGTGGCAAGTAGAGATGGAAGGATTAGGAACCTAACGTCATTCTTGGCTACATGGTGAGCCCAAGACTGTCCTGATCTCTGAGGAAAAAAAGTGCAGAATTTCACTAGTCATGAACCCCCGCCCCCAGTGCTTCATTTGGTGTGTGTGTGTGTGTGTGTGTGTGTGTGTGTGTGTGTGTGTGTGTGTGTGTGTGTGACTTTGTGCACTAAATGTGTGGATGGTCATGTGGAAGTCAGAAGATGACACCAGATATCCTTCAAGCACTTCCTTACCTTTTGAATTTTTGAGACAGTTCCTCACTGGCCTGGAACTCTCTAAGTACGCTAAGCTGGTTGAGCAGAAAGTTCCAGGGATTTGCTTGCCTGTCCTGCTCAGATCTCAGACTGCAGGTGAGTACAGCCATATCCATTTCTAAAGACAGCTTTTGGAGATGAAGCTCAGGTTTGGTACTTTAGAGGGAAAACGCTGTACTGACTGCTTCCCCTCAGAACAAGAGTGTCTGAGACCTTGATAACTTTAGGCCCTCTTCCTTACGATTGGTCCTAAGAATCTCTCCTCAGGTCCAGTTCTATAAACCAAGGGCTAAAATGTTATTTTTTAATTTTTTGCCGGATTCTAAATCGCCACGAACAGTGAAAGCCGAGCTAATTTCTCCCTAAATCTATTAGGGCACAATTATTCCAAGAGGGCGATTGTTTAGAAATGTACTATTTCCTAGATCTCCACAAAGTACGCCTCACTAAATTGTTATGAGGAGGCGTGGTCAGCTATGAGCCAGCCCCTTAAGGCTACTCCTGAAGCACTCTGGGAAACTCTCCTTTTTCAAGCCCAATAACATCGTTGAGGGCATTAAAGTAACAATTTTACAAATTGTTACTTTACCAATTAGTTACCAAGGAACTACATTCCCAGTCTTGCACCTCTTTTGTTTTGCCCTCCCTTCTCTTCCTTCCTCTTCCACATCCTCTTCTTCCTGCTCCATTTTTGCTTTGGGATAGTTCCTATAATGAGAGAACTCAGAAGTCTCTTATAATGGTTTTGGCTGATTTAGATACTAAAGAATATTGGAGAAACTTATAGTACTGAAAGAGAACAAGGAACAGCCATTCCTCCCTCTTGTCAGAGAGCAAGATGGAGGAGAAAAGGACAGAGGAGAACTATACTGTGGCACCACTCCAAACTATGTCTTCAACTGCTCTGTTCAAGAGCGGGGACAAGCATTGTGAAGGTGTGTGTGTGTGTGTGTGTGTGTGTGTGTGTGTGTGTTTGACTGGTGACATATTATTTGGGGTCACAGTTACATCAAAGACTTAAAAAGAATGGTCTTAAGCCACTGACTTCTCTTTAAGGTTCTTTTCAGCTCAGAGGGACAAGATTCAAGTTTGGGGTCATGAGATGTCTCCCCCTTGTCAGCACAGGGAGTACACTGCTTTCCAGATAGTGTCTCAGGTCCTGCCCTGAGAGATAAATCTGTCTTCAGTTCCAATGCTAAGATGGCCATCAGCGAGAGCCAGTTACTGTCTGGGTGTGGTGAATACCTGTTTGATTACTGGTCAGTGGCCTCCGTGGGCCTCTTAAACACAACTCCTAATTTGCAAAGCAGGCAGGGTCTCGTGGTAGCCTGACAGAAGCTTAGCAAGGTACAGTACTAACAAAGAGCTAATTAGAAAGAAACACAACCAAGCAAACTGTTTCAGAGTCCTCGGGGAGGAGCAAAAATGAGAAGGGAAAGGTTCTACCGTTAGAGCTCCATTTCTTTGAAAACTGAAGTCAGGCTCAGTGATCATTGAGCAGGGGCTCAGTGATCAAAAGAGAAGGTGTCCTGAGATGAAGTCCCAGCAGACAATACTGGACTCTGAGGATCATAGACTGACTTCATAGTCATCCCAAGTATGGCTGTGACGATGGTCTATTAGACTTCCTGAGTGCTTTCAGGAGAAGAGTGGAGAGATCTATAGCTTGCATAGGACCACCCTGGTTGCTCTGGGGAGACTGGATTATACAGGAACCAGAGAAGAAGCAGAATTATCCAAGGGACCAATAAAGTTCACAGCAGAAGAAAAATGATGGCTTAGCTCTCCGGTAGTAGTGACAAGACTGGTGGGAAAATAAACAGTTTTGGAAAATATTCTGGAGGTAGGTCTCTTAGATCGTCCTGGTAGGTGAGACTGTGAGGGCAAAGGAATGTATGTGGACCTACTTATGCCTTTTGGCTGCATGGTTTAAGTTTGGGATGACTTTCAGATATCTAAGTGTGTGTCAAGTAGGTAGTCTGAGTAAGGAACACAAAACAAAAGCAAATCCTTAGATTCATTAGGGAATGATTGTACAATACAGTGCTTTAAAAAGAAGAAACAAAACACTTTGCTAAGCCAGTCCAATCCCCCAGCACAAGTGAACACTTGAGAAGTAGGCACTGTAAATGCTAAGGATAAAGGGAAGGGGAAGACCAAGTCTGTGTTGGTTGTTGTTATTGTTGTTGGTCTTTTTTTTGTTTTGTTTTGTTTTTTGGTCAACTTGACATAGTTAGGATCGTTGGGAAGAAAAACCCTCAGCTGAGAAAATGCCTCCATCAGATTGGCCTATAGGCAAGTCTGAGGGGTGTTTTCTTGTCAAATGACGGATGTGGGAGGGCCCAGCACTCTGTGGACGGCCACATGGTTGGGAAGACAGTCCTGAAGAGAGCACCAGAGCTAGCCAAATGTGAGCGGGAGAGCACACCAGTGAGTACTTTTCCTCCATGGCCTCTGTTTCAATTCCTGCCTTGGCTTTTCTGAGTGATCACCTGCTTACGAGGAACTGTGAGTCAAGTGAAACCTTCCCTTACTCTTGTCGCTTTGCTTGTGATGTTCATCACAGCCATAGAGAAGCAAAGGAAGGTAAGCCCTTTCTACTCAGAGGAATACTCACAGAGGGACAGGCAGACCATAAGGCTGACATACAGATTAAGAAATATAAAAAAAGTACCGAGAGTTGTCAGGGACAGCACAGATGAGTGGTGACCTCAATGGCAGTCATTGGATCGGCCTGATGATCTTGTCCTTGATATGGGTGCTTATGAGATTAGAGGCCATCTGAAGAAGGTGTGGATGGCGAAAAAATACTATAAGGATACAAAGCATGTATGGAAAGACTCTTTGATCTTCTGCAAGGCAACAGTTGTCACAGGACTTGGCCTTCTCCTCTGGGAAGAGAGAGGCTAGAGCGAGATCAGCAGTCTTTCTCTTCTGAGAGAGAGCATGGCAAGAAATCAAGGCCCGGGAGGATAGTTTTCAATACACTTAAGGGCTACTTAGTATTACGAGTTCTTCAATATATGAAGTGACTTATACGCATATGCAAACACCTAAAATCATAAATATAGGCATACCTAACAGGCTGGTGGAAATAACAATTTAAAAACTCTAGGTTCAAAATAAGACCTTTGATAAGATTATGTACATCATTATAAGTTTTAAGCTTTTCTTTTTGCTTCAATTCTACCAGCTCGGCTGAGAAGCCGAACAGAATGTCAAGCAGGATTCTGTAGAGGAGTGGTTCTCGACCTTTCGAATGCCGTGAGCCTTCAATACAGTTCCTCACGTGGTAGTGAGGCCCCCCCACCATAAAATTATTTTGTTGCTACTCCATGACTCTAATTTCACTACTGCTATGAATCGTAATGTAGATATTTGATATCCAGGATATCTGATATGACTCACAGGTTGAGAACCGCTGGCCCAGAGCTTTCTTCTTGATCCCATTGACTCAACATCAGTTCGAACAGTGACCTGTGTGCAAAATTCCCTCACCAGAGCTGCGGGAAGGAGGTGAGAGAGCACAGCACCTGGTTTTAGCAAAACATTGGGAGGAAAGATACCTTGATGTCCCATCCTCTCAATGAAGCCAAAGAGTGATGCCTCACTAGTCAGGACCTCTAACTAATGGCTAATGATGTAGAAACACACCCAACATGGTTATTGGCAAAGTATTGAAGTTCCACAGACCAGAAATTGCAAAATACACAAGGTGGGGATGTTGAAAAGTGTGCAGGTGACATGGGTATCTAGAAGGTCAAAATCAGCCTTAATAGCTATAATTCAACCGCAGGTGGTTTTCCATTTGTCTTCTTAGTTTTCAGCCCTGCTAATGAGTTCACTTCTTTGCTACTTAGTTTCATGACTTGAGAGTTGACCAAAAAATTCATTTTCAGGGAATTAGTGTCTTACATGAAGCAATGCAGCTCTTCTGAGGTACCCTGTAACTTACTGAGGAAAATTGGCTAAATTACCCTTATCAGTTCTGCTTAGTCGGGCCATTTGTATGCCAAGAATTATTTATCAACCTAAAAACTAGGTCAGTTTGAATAACAAAGCTTTGAATTTCTGTAACGTTTACTTCTAGGTTTACATTGTAAAGAATGTACTTCTTAATGTGCATGCGAACTCTGTGAGTTTCATAAAAACAGATATTCCTTTTTTTCTAAAAGTAGAGAGTGCCTGGATGTTGTCTATGATATATTTCCTGGCTTAAGGGTGGAAGGAAAATCCAGGCATGTAAATGAAACATGACTGAATGCCACAAAAAAAAAAAAAAAAAAAAACAAACAAACAAACAAAAAAAAGCGGTGAGTTCACAGGCTAAACCCATGTTTAGATAGATGATCAATACAGCAGAACTACCACAATATCTCTATATAGGGATTTACACACACACATACACACACACACACACAAACACACACACACAAACACACGAGAGAGAGAGAGAGAGAGAGAGATCTTAAGAAACATTAGAACTTTGTTGTACTTTTGAAGCTGCATGTTTTTCCCCTCCTTCCTTCTTTTCTAACTCCCTTTCATTTCGTTTTAGATAGGGTGTCATGTGTCTAGGATTGCCTTGCACTGGCTATGTGGACACAGATGACCTTGAAATCCTTATCCTCCTGTCTATAACTCGAAAGCACTATAGTTACAGACTTGTACCACCATGACCCGTTGTGTTTGTTTTAAAACAGGACCTTGATATGCAACCCAGAATGGTCTTGGACTTAGCAGCAATCTTCCCCTCCCCATCCCCCAAGCGCTGGGCTTGCAGGTGTATACCACTGTGCCTGGCCGCGCTTTGAATGGCCACGTGTTAGCCTTGATTGAGTTTGGTAAGGATGCTTGCAGTACTGAAGGGCTACTTTCCTCTCTAGTGAGAGTTAACATCGTGCGCTCACTTTGCCTGGTGATATTTCCATCCCTACTCAAGGGTACTTAGGAGAAGGAAACACAAGGTTGAGTCTGAAAGGAAGACCACTCATCCGTCAGGTGTAGCTTTGTGTGAGCTTTCCGGGTGCTGAACAGATCTCTGGGCTTGGGGATTCCTCCCTGATTCACGCAGGGGCTGGATCTGCTGACTCGCCGTTTTTTTCCTGCTAGCCATGCTGTCCTAGGATTTCTGTGGGAGTCAAATGTCTCATCCTAAGATGCATGGAAGGCCAGAGCCATAGGTTAGAAGACACCTGGGACCTATGAAATCCTCAATTACTCTTTAATACTGCTAAAATTTGTTCTGGCTGCTCTATCCACTGCTACCTTAGTCTGTAACTTCCCAGCGCTGTGAAATTAACATCCAAAAAGGCGAGTTGAAATAGAACACATTCAAGCCAATTTTTTTTTTTTTGAGAAAGGGCTTCGAGGTAGAAGCATTAGATTAAAAGAATGTATATATTTTTGTTCTCAGAAAATACGCTAATTTCCTTTTTTTTTTTTTGCCATATTTAAGTGAGACTTTAATGGTAAAGTGAACCATTTCTAACTCATCCAAAGGTTTTACATGCTGGTCTGTAATGGCACTTCCCTTGTCTTTAGTATAACTTCGGTCAACAAATTCATGTAGTTACACAGATAGAAAGACGTCTGGCAAGGCAGAGACTAAGGACGATGTGGTTACTCTTCAGGGCAACCTCAAAGAAGTCTGCTACAGCTTAGCCCGTTAGCAGTAGTGGGAGCTGGGGAAAGTATCCTAAGTGGTTGTTTCTCTTTTCACTTCCACTTCCTTATTGTTTCTGAACTTGAGAAAAGAATATTGGGGTGGAATTTACTCTGCATAAAAAATGTAATTCTAAAAATTATTTTAATGGCTGTGATAATTACAAATTATTTTACTTCCTGGGCCATTTGGATCGTTTAGGCAACTTGCTGTTATGTTAAATGGCTCTAGGATCCTTCGGGTGTTATTAAGTCTTCTACTTAATAACCTTGGCCGGTTTCCAGGTCACATGTACTGTTTTCAAGGTGATTGGCTATAGTAACCTGTCACGGAACTCCAGTCAGACCGCTTCAGTGGGGGTACGTACTGAGAGGCAAGCCACATCTGCCCAGTGCAGTGCTCATAAACAAGTAGACTGAACTAGTTTCCAATTATGTCTAGCTTAGAAGTCCCAAGTTGCTGTACGGAAGGGAACTTCTTTTAGAATGCTGAGAAGCCACTTTGCCTCCCCCCCTCCCCCCAGAATGCCTTTAGCTTATTTTTGCCTTCCTTGTTCTGTTCTGGATGAGTGAACTTGCCTGAGGCGAGCCGGTCCCACACTTCAATAAGAGGTATGGCATACTGTTGTGGCAAACCCAGGGGCCCTGAAGCAGAACTCAGGTGAAATTCTATCTCCTCTCTGTTGTGTGTCATTGGGCAGTAATTTTTCCTCCCAAGTCTTATTTCCTCAACTCAAAAATGAGAACGAAGAGAAATGGCCTTCCAAGTTATTATGAGAGAAGGGGAGGTGTGATGTCATAGGTCTTATTTATTGAGCCTCTATTATGTGCTAAGTATGCAGTTCCCACTCATAAATGAATGGTAGGTCCTATAGACATGGGTGCTTTTCACTATTATCAGATAACTTTATACAGCTGTCCTGCTGAACTCCCCATGTATCATTTAAGTGGCTTAGAAAGTAATGAGAAGGTAGAATGGAACCAGTCAGAGAATCTGTCAGGCCCAGATACTGAATTAGACATTTTATATAGACTGCGTCATCTAATCATAACAATCTTTTGAAACAGGACCTGTTTCCCTTACTGCATAGGTTAGAAAAAGAAAAGCCCAGACACACGGTTGTACGTTTTTCAACATACCAGACAAAGGGGTGAGACGAACGGAACAGATTTAGTGTATCGGGGACTTAACTCTGCGAGAGGAAGTCGTATCCCTGATGTTACTAATTGGACTCATGTCTTTTGTTTGTAAGTAGGTCATTTATCATGCTTTCTTTAATAGAGTTAAAATAGTCACACGTAAATCGTCATTTTCCTAGCCATTCAAAACATGTATCTCAAATTAACTTTATTCTACGTAACACATTTCCCCAGACCCTCTTAGGAGTTAAAACCAAATTGCCTTGCTTGGTCCACATACACACTGAGGCCATCTTTGCTGCAATACTCACCAAGGCTGGCTTTGGGGGGGGGGAGTGGGAGGAAGGGGGTGGGGGTGGGAAGTGGGGGGGGGCGATGGGAGTGGGGAAACGACGGACAACCGTTGTTTGGTTTAGAAAAATTTCCTTAGGTCATTTTGGACTATTTTCAGAAAACTGAAAATGCCAAAGACCTGGTTGACACCTTTCTTTTCAAAGAATTATACCAGGAATCGAAAGACTCTGGGAACCAAGAACGTGTTAAATTTATCTGGTCACAGGAATAATTGTTTATATGAACGCAAGGGATGCAACCTCTGTCACCCTTTGTCACGTCCGCGCAGTCGGCCCTCTCTTCTTCCTCTTGCTGACTTCATTTGTGCTATGTGGGCAATGTCACCACCTGTCTGTTATTTTCAATTTGACTGCTTATCCTTCGTGGGAAGAGTACCTGCAAAAGGTTCTTTTTGGGCTCTGCCTTTTCAAAGGAAGGTGCAAACGAGACGTGGCAAATTCATAACTCTACTTCCGTCTTTAAAAACAATATCACTCGTGCATCGGTCTGCTCTGTCACCTTGGATCAAAAAATGGCCCCATCTGCTTTATCGAGCTCCTGATAGCTCACACTTCAAAGAAAAGCCAGGGTTATATCCGCAGACAATTGTGTAAGCCCGCAGCAAGCCAAAATAAAACTCTCCCCGACCCCTGCCGGGATCAGAATACGTATCTCGAAGCTGGAGAGATCTGCTGACGTCTGTGGTGGTTTGCTGACTCCCAGCAGGGTTGACTCAGGAGAAAGAATTCACCAGCAGCTAGCCAAGCAGAAGCGCGCCCGAGAAAAGATCGCCACACAGACATCCGCTCTGGTGTTACTTCTGGTCTTAAAACTCTTGGTGTGTTTCTGTGTTTGTAACACGCACGCATGTGCATGTCTTAATGCCGACGTCCCTATGCCACACCATCTTCTCAGGATTTCCTGTAGCTTTAATTCTGGGTTTGAGGGTTCAGTCGGGATTCTGGCAGCTACCGCTCACCTGCAACTGGTTTAACTTTCCGTGGATGTCCACGTGGACTCCTCAAGGTCAGTCTTAGTCCTTAATTCACGGAAAAATATCAGAGGGCCAATGTGTTTTCTACATTATTATTTCAAAGAGCGAAGGCTGCATGTGAATACGAGTCACCGAAGCTTATTTTTCGCCCATACCTTTTATTCTACCGGCCTCCCAGACAGTCTTTTCTCTACCCGCGCCTCCCGGTATGGGAGCACCGTTTGCTTCCAATGCTCCATCTACAACGGAGGATAACAATGCCTGCCACCTCCGTCCTGTCAGACTGGTGTTAAAAACTAATGAACAGAGGAACGTGTGAGACCAGACCTCTCAGAGGCACAGGATTTTCAAAGGGGCTAGATGTTACACACTAGGTATGTATGACTCTGTAAAAAAAAATGTGAAACATCCTAGCATTGCACTCATAAATTATGTAATTAAAATCCCCTTGAAAATGAATGCCATATGTATTCTATGTATAAATGTATACACCCAAACGAGAGATGTGCTGACATGGGTTCAATATTTGTTAGGAAACAGCCCCACTGAAAAGCTTAGAATATAATGTTCAGATTTTTTTGCAAGTTAATATTCGAAATAATTATTGTAATTTTTTAAATACAATTCAAAGTTTTCTAGAAGCAAACAAACAAACAAAACCAATAAAACCCCGCACACAAAAACCAAACAATCATAGTCCCAGAAAAAATGGATTTAATAAATGTGTTTTAAAAAACTAACCGGATAAGGGGCAGGGAGGATACACGGATAGATTGTACATTTCTAAGCTGTGAGCAACAAATTCCTCTGAATCCTAAAAGAATGAGTTTGGGCAAGAC
Organism: Rattus rattus; assembly: GCF_011064425.1. NCBI lineage: Eukaryota > Metazoa > Chordata > Mammalia > Rodentia > Muridae > Rattus > Rattus rattus. The sequence goes on along the minus strand of NC_046155.1, from coordinate 216,007,027 downwards.
ATGAATGAAATGAACGAATTTGTGCAATTTGATGTCAAACATAGAGGCCTTGGGCTTGCCAGTTGGAGCGAGGGGAAGGGCTCAGAGAAAACCTGTCATTTCAGAAGAATTTTCAAAGCCTCTGCCTGCAGCTGAAGTCTTTATTTGCTCCCAGCTTGCAAGGGACAGAAGCAGCTAGAGCTGGTCACATCTATTCAACCTAGCCTACCGAGTGCTAATAAATTCAATGTGCTCACGTGGTCTGTAAGGAAGGTTCTGGAAAGCTGGTTCCGTTATTCCACCTTAAGCCTATCTCAGTGGATTTGAGTTCTAACTTGGGGTAGCTTTAGCAGCACCGAGACGAGGCTTCTTTGTGGAATACTTTTTTCCCCCCTCAGCAAACTGACTCCTACTTATGTTCTGATGCTCTGGAATAATGTTGACTCATTTTGTCCAAGACTCATATCCTGGTTTCTAGGATTGAGTGTGATGGCTTCCCACATAATACGGTGGTCATCTGTGTCACCTATAACAGGACCCTTGTCCAGTTCCGGGCTGAGGGCCACCTAAGGGCTTGGTAGGTAAGACTCACTGAGTGAGAACAACTGTGACACCTCTCAATTTCAAGCAAAACAAACAAACAAACTAACAAACAAACAAACAAAACACCAAAAAAAAATAGCAAAACAACCCTAGCTCTCTGGTCACCAGAATTTGGGATGAAAGAGAAAAAACCTTAGTCTTGCCCTAATTACCACATTTTCCTCACATAAAAAGAACGATGAAAAGAGGAAGAAACCATTACGATTTATTACAAGGAAATTTTAATTTAACATATTGCATAATTTATAGTCAAATTTGTTGTTTATAAAAAAATACCTTGGCTTGTCTTAGAGGAGTGACTACATACACTCTGGAATTTTAAAATAAAAAGATGAAAAGAGTTTTTTTTTCCACTCTGACTATTGTAATTTTCAAAGGCAAACATTTGTGCTCGGTCTACACATGTTACATCAAAGATAACATGATTTGTGCTTGCTGCTTTGAAAAATAGCTTGTGTCTGCAAGCCATTAGCTTTGTCTTCCTTTCTGGCTATATTGGAAGAAGTCCTTGAATGCTTCTTGTCTCCATTTTTCTAACTGCAGAATGGGGCTAATTCTGCCCTCGGCCATGAAGAATCATTACAGGAAAAGTACATGATAGAACATGGGTGCCACCTTGCTATTGATGCCCATGAGGTAACTCTCTTCCAGCAAAGGGACATCTATCGTATCTTATATCTAACTCTTTCTACATTGACCTTAACATTTGCCCAGTTCTATGCTGTATGTAATTTAAAAAAAAAACAAAAACACTACACCATTTGTATAATGGACTTGGGCATAAATTATTTTGGTATTTGTCCTAGTTAGTTTTCTATTGCTATAACAAAACGCCGTAACCATAAGCAGCTTGGAGAGGACAGGGTTTATTTCAGCTTAAAGTGATAGTGTAAGCATCATGAAAGACGTACAGGCAGAGACTGGAGGAAGGGACATGGAGATGGGAAGTTAGTCAGACAGCAGGGAGGAGTGCTGCTTACTGGAGTGATCCTCAGGGGTTGCTCAGCGAGCTTTCTTACATACTTTAGCACCACCCACATTAAGCTGGGTCCTCCTGCATCAACCACCAATTAAGACAATGCCCCAGAGATGTGCCCACAGGTCTCAACTGAGGTCCCCTCTTTCCAGATGACTCCAGTTGTATCGAGTTGACAGAAACATACAGAAATGCAGTGACCCAGCACAACACCCTGCAGACTACATTTGTGAGCGGCATGTTAATTCAAGGAATAGGTTGGTAGAATAAGCACTTAATCCCTCTGCTCTGCCTTGATCATGCCACGTTAAGTCAGCGCGTCAATCTCCGAAAGAATCTTGATTCCCTCGACCCTGCTATCTAGACATCGCTGATAAGAAGCGAGAGCTAAAATTCAGTGTGGGGGCTTTACTAGATAAAGGGGGACACAAGGTGCCCATCTCCAGAAAGGGCGATCTTAAAAAGTCTCATTTTGCTGGTTGTGGAGGCCAGAGAGTGAGAATGATATGGAGCAAGAAGCATAGGGGGCTGGGGAGGGGGGACTGTCACTCAGGAGGAAGGACTGTCACTGAGGAGGAAGAACTGTCACTGGGGACTGTCACTGGGGAGGGGGGACTGTCACTTGGGGAAGGACTGGGACTGTCACTCAGGAGGAGGACTGTCACTGGGTAGGGGGGACTGTCACTGGGGAGCGGGGACTGTCGTCACTGAGGGGGGAAGTTGAGAAGGGGGAAGTAGAATAAGAAGTCAGAGAACTTGCTCAAGGGTGTATTGGGATATCTTTTTCTTTATAACTGTCATAAATGCATTCGCAAGTTGGAATTGCATGTTTACGAAGTAGGCACACCTAAAACAAGGCCCCATGTTTTCATCTAAGCAAGCGTTCAATTACATTCTTAATCTCCCCCAAGTCTAATTCCAAAATTCAATTAGTCCTATGCTCTGAAACTTGGTTTCTAAGAGAAAATCTGACAACGGATCCAGCGTAGCCACTGCGGATGCCAGAGGAACCGTTGCTGAGTAGACCTGTGACAGGGCAGCCATTCATAGTACAGTGACTGCCTCACTCTTGCCCTTCCTAGTACTGGCCAGTCACCTCTGCTCGCTCAGATGGGTAAGTTTAGATTAAATACTGGAATCTTACTAAAAAGGCCAACACAGAAAGGATGAGATGTGGCAAAAGATTCTCAAGTCAGGTTGCCCAAGCAATATCTATGATAAAACACCTATTGCGAAATGAAAGTTTTAGTTTTTATAAGTTTGGTTGTATGAGTCAATAGATCCTGTAATGTTTCAAGTGCAGAATGACAGGTGGGTCCGTTCATGGTGATCTCAAGTCAGTGTTTGTCTGAGAAGAAAGGCACTCCATGTCTCAGACTCACTTGAAGAGGGAGATGGGCTAAGTCATGGGCGCCAGAGAAAGTTGAGTTTCCAAGGAGCCTGAGGGTAGACTGAGGCAAAGTTTACTTTGAGTTCTGCTGTGAAGAACTGAAGTATGACTACCACGACGAACCATCTGAGAAAGTAAGAAACTATGAACGAGTCTTATCCTGTGATGAGGTCAAACGGGAACCACAAGCTAAGGGTCATGTGATCCTGGGAATGGACTGCAGGTCTGCACTTCTGAGTAAGTGAACGTCCAGGGCGGTGAGAACAGAAGTATTATACGCAGTCTCTGCAGGCCAGAGCAGGACTCCTTTCACAGATCTGCTTCTCTGCTCTGACCTTGTTCCTGTTGCTATGCTCTGGGTTACTAGACTGCAGAGGTTGTGGTCAGTTCTCAGCCCCATGCCACAACCTTATTTTCCATTCATAGCTTCTTGATGTCTGAGTTTACACAAGTAAACTTAGTACCTTCATCAAAGCCTCTGCCAAACCTGGAGTGCTTCATCCAGAAGATAAGGGCGGGGGTCAGGGGGAGCTAGAATGTGAACTAGAAGACGGTCCGGACTTAGGAACAGCACTGGGTTCAAGGTTGGGCCTGCCCTGTGGGCTGGAGTTCTGTAGATGGTTTAAGTGTTCACTTCCAAGGACGAAGCAGGATTTTATAGTTTAGGAGCTGTGTTCTCAACGTTTGCAGAAATCTCTCAAGATAGATGATATCTATGCCCTTCTCAGGCCGGAGATCTCAATTTTTTCTCTATTCACGGATCTGTGGTGACTGTCACCAGTCTGTTTGCTATCCCTCAACATATAGGAAAATGTTATTCTCCCTAGAAGTGATACCTCACTCTCTCTCTCCCTCCCTCCCCTCTCTCTCTCTGTCCCCCTCTTCCTTCTCCCCCTTCCTTTCCCTCTCCTTCCTTTTCTGCCTTCTTTCTTTCTTTCTTTCCCCATTTCAACTAGGGAGCAAGGAGTCAGAATCATACTATTTGGATATCACTGTAGAATTTTAAAATCATGGTAGTTAATTTGAAGCCAAGGTGGAAAAATAACTCACGATCCTTAAGTAAACTAAAACCCAGTTTATAAAATTAACGATTTGCTTTTCTCTCTCTCTCTCTCTCTCTCTCTCTCTCTCTCTTTGTTTAGTATTTAGGAACAGAGAAGCATGGTGTTACACCAGTCTACCCAGTTTCCTCCATGGTGGTCATGGCTCCAATGGGTAGCAGAAAGTATGCCCACCCCCTCTCCAGCCACTTTGCTGTGTAGATGGGTGCAGGCTGACTGGGAAATGCCATGAAGTTCCCCTTTCTTCCTCTGAATAATTAAGCTATATAATTGTACAGAGATTTGCCCATTAAAAGGCAATCGCAAATCAGCTAATTCTAGAAATCTTATGGGATAAAAGTATCACATTTAGATAATTACCCAATATGATAACATTTGTAGTATAATATGTAGAAACATTTTGAACATAAGGTTTCAAACACGTCTAGGACCCCCCACCTCCTTGTGGGTGCGTGCGTGTGTGTGTGTGTGTGTGTGTGTGTGTGTGTGTGTGATAAAATATAATAACTGTTCCTTTGCCAAATGGACAATGAGAGGACGATACAGAGAAGAAAATGATCACACTCCTCCCTGCCCACTCACAACCATGAGCATCTCCTCATCCACTAAGGATTATCTTTGAGCATATGTTACATAGTTGATATTGTATCACAACCATGAACATCTCCTCATCCACTAAGGATTGCCTGTGAGCATATGTTACATAGTTGATATTGTATCACAACCATGAGCATCTCCTCATCCACTAAGGATTGCCTGTGAGCATATGTTACATAGTTGATATTGTATCACAACCATGAAGATCTCCTCATCCACTAAGGATTGCCTATAAGCATATGTTACATAGTTGATATTGTATCACAACCATGAAGATCTCCTCATCCACTAAGGATTGCCTATGAGCATATGTTACATAGTTGATATTGTATCAGTTATACCATTTCCGTTCTGTTTACACTCTGCACAGTAAGGAAAGCCATTCTCTTTTTCTGTTAAAACTTTTTGCAAAAGCAGTGTTTAATGACTCTGGGATGCTTCGACATATGCTTTCATGGGAACTGAATTTATCTTGTCACTATTCTGAGGCATATAGATTGCTCTTTTAAAAAATTCAGTCTTACGGATAATGCTGCCAGCATATCTCTGAACAGAGCGCTTTCTTGTTTTTAGATTATTTTCTTGGGGACCATTTCTAGTGGTGGAATTCCAGAAAGAGAAAAATTTAAATCACAAGAACAAGATACTTGCTACTTGAGATGTTTGCATGGTAGCTGAACACCAAATAAATAATATGAATAAACAAACAAACAAATAAATAAGCCAGACACCAAAAACACTACAAATCAAACTGTTTCTGACATCCGTGTTGGAGTGAGTGGTAGCTGGTGCTACTTCTGATGTGTATTCTCAGCCACTTTGCCAGACTGAAGAATTAAACCTCATACCATATTTCCAATGGCTTATAATATGATTTTAATGCCGCCAGTTTTAACAGCACACTTGTACTCTAAGCAAACATAGTTGCGTCTTAGTGGTGGAACACTGAAACAGGCATGTACTGTAATCTGCTCTGGATCCCCACGTTGATTCATTCAGGGGTGTGTGGCCCCTGGAAAAGAATTAAGGTAACCAGATAGACTTTTTGCTTGCTTGAAAGCTATGCTTGCTCACAAATAGGCCAATAATTACACCAAAATGTAAACCCATGGAATAAGAAGATTCTATGCTGTGATTATCAGTGTATTTATTTCATTTGGTCTGTTTGACACTACAGGCCTTTAACCTCTTTATGAGGTCTGTATCTAAACAGACAGACCGTCAAGGAGAGATTTCACCTCAGCCATGAGTAATTAAATAAGGTTTGGACTGTCTTGGGGGAATATACTAAAAGAAAATCTTTCTCTTCATGTGTTTGTACTTTTCTATATTTGAAGAAAACGGAGATACTCAGGATGTTAACAATTAGTTGAAAAACAGTTTTGTAGCCAGTCTAAGCTGCTTTGTGGGTTCTTCTTTTTCCCACCCTTTATACTACCCCTGACCCCAGTTTCATCCCCTATCACTAGACAGGAGAGAAAATAGTATAGAGGGGAGAGAGAAATAGAGATCCTTGGATCTAATTTTTTTTCTTCTTGTTTCTTTTTTGAGCATGACTATTAACAAGCCACAACCAATCCTCCTGAGTAACCTCTAACCACCAACTCCACCTTTTGGGGCCCTGGCATTAATACACCCCCTGAATAGTTCCCAGAATTCCAAATATCACACAATTGCAGAAACTATCTGCAGCTGGCAAAGCACCGCCTTTGCTAGAGCATGAGGCAAATCATAGTCAGCCGCTATCAAGCAGCCCCATATCCCACACCTGGAATTAAACTCTATGTTATAGACTTTGTTTTAGACATAGGGTTTCACTCTGTAGCCCTGGCTGGCCTGTCTGTGCTCCTGAGTACTGAACATTATAGATTCTTAAAGAAAACGAACTTTTGAGGTTAGAGAAATGGTTCGTTGGTCTAAAAGCACTGTCTGCTTTTGGAGGACACAGATTTAATTCCAGGAACCCACATGGAGCCTCACAACCATGTGTAATTCCAGTTAACGGGGTAACTGACAACATTTTCCCACCAATAGATAAGCATAGATAAGCATCCAGGTAAACCTAGTGTGGACCCTCAGTATATGCTCGTTGGATATAATCAATTACATAAGGTCCTCCAGTCTTCGAGTGGGATAAAGGCAAACTCTTGAGTTTGACGCGTCTCTTCCAGCCGGAATTTTGAGTGTATTATGGTTTCAACTGCACTCTTCTCAGCTCACAGAGACAATTCAGTTGGCTCTGTGCGCTTTAAGGGTTTTCTGAGTATGAACTCATTTGTTCACATGCCTTACTGTAAAAAGGTTAGTTAATTATTAGGGATTTCCTTACTCCTAGAAGAATGAGATCAAGCGGATCTTTGTTGAAATGGAAACGTCTGATTAAATTTGCGAAACTCAAGCTTTGTAAAGGAATTCCACCCTCTTTTCCACTCTAGAAATATGACTTCGATGCGTTCACACTTTACTTTTATGTAAGTTTCAATAACTTACACACTTTAATGGAGTTATTTATGACTAACTGTTTCTTCCACAGGCCTAACAGGACAAGATCCTGGTATTGCATTAAATGTTCTCTTTGTCCACAGGACCCTCCAAAGGGCCAATACGAGAAGAGGCAACTTTAGATGTTGATGTAATTTCAAGGGTATCCTGTGTAGGAGATTATTCAGGGAAGGGGTAGTTTAAGGACAGAACCTGGTCCTCCTTAGATTTCTAGAAGCTGTTTTTCAGCCTGGTGTTTATGCTTTTGCTTACCCCGGATAATTATACCTCTCCTATGTCTCTCTGGACAGATCTAAGTTTTGACAGGAGCCGATCCATTCGCTCTTAACCAGTTAAGGAAGAAAGCATCTCGCTTATTTCCACGAGTCCTTGTCTTCTGAGAGATAGGAAACTTGAAGTGAACTCAAGGTTTGTACCCCCACATTGGTCACTTTGTTAATGTGCCCAGCTTCTGAGGTCGAGTCTGCCTTAATAGTCACTATTAATTCAGCCCATCAGTTAACCAAAACCCCTTTAATAACATCCCACAGGAACCCTCCTGCTAGATGCAACTGCTCTCTGGCTTGCTTTGAAATTATACAAGGGCTCCACATAGAAGTAGCTAAGGCTTTTCAACAGATATACTCTTTTTTTTTTTTTTTAAATCTGGTTTGAAGAGGAAAAAATAATATTTCTGGGCCAAATTCTATAAGTCTTGACCTTGCTTCTCTTTCAGTACAGTCATTGGAGCTTAGCTTTGGACCTTTCAAACCTAGCAATGTGTGGGCCCCAGACAAGATTTCTTTGGGGTAGGGTAAGAGAAAGGAATACTTCAATTCTTGGAACTTCCCCGGGGTGACCTTGTGTGCTAGCTAGGATTGAAAAGCACTGTATTTAGGAGCAAGAAGATAATCTTCCCCCGAAAGATGACAGAGTCCACACCTTTGTCTGCTGTGATATGCTCTGCTGGCTAAGGCTAGACTTTTCAGACCTCCTACCAGAACCGGCACAATTAACATGATGACAATTAAGTGATATACCCACCAAAGAGTTCTCTCCCTCTTTTTTGTTACCCACTGAGGTTAATCTGGCTTGATCAAGCTCGCAAGTTAACATGGCGACGGGAATATTTGGCTTGATAATTAGCTGCACAGCACAAGTCACTGAATTTTCCTGGAGCAAATCTTTCTCTCGCTCAGTGAATAAAGCGACAGTTCCAGGCCTGCTTCACCACAGAGCGTGCCACGAGCGTATACACTTGATGGCACCTTGAAAACTAATGCTTCACACGTCCTAGAAATTGCCTCTTCACATTTGTACAGCACATTTGTGTGTAATTTGTATTCTGAAGTTTAAGAATGTTCCTTCCATGAGCTAAGACTGGAAAACAATATTTTTAATATCTACGGATGAAACATGAGCAGACACAGAGCACGTCCTTTTGAGTCATGCTTTCCTTCATTTGTTTTCATTTATGCTGATTATAACCTAACCACAAGCTCTAGCTGGGGGTGGGGGGGGACGAAGCAACAAGAGAGCTGGTCTATGGACTCCAGTCTTTTGCAGCCTGGACAAAGCTTCACATGTTATCATATGAGTAATTAGATGCTCGCTGCCCGGGCTCAGGTCTTAGGCACTTCAGCCATGATTTGGATTTTAAGATTATATACTAAAAATAATCTATAAATGCAAACTGGTGACACACATTTGAAACCTAACATGAAACAGAATTGTTACCCCAAACAGTATATCATGTCCATTGACTCTAAAGGGATGATATGGTAAAAATGTTGCTAATAACATTGTGGGAAGAAATGGAAACATAATGATGAAGGGGGCCTGGTCTTAGTGAGGCCTTGGCTAACACAGTCTTTGGTAAGGAAGGCTTATTGTTGACTAAGTAACAACTAACAGGAATCACACAGGCAACAGAGCAGTTTGACTGTGTAGCCACAGGGGAGTATCTACCATTAAAAATGTCTCCTAAGCCGGTATCTGTGTTGAAGGAAGATCTGAAGCATTTGCAAAGCCTTGAGAGTTCACAGCTCTCTTAGTTTTTGTACCCTAAGTATCCTCACCCGGAACCGCCCACCCCTGGCCCTGCCTCTAAAGTCACACTTACAAAGTAACTCGTCACGCAGGACCACAAAGCATATGCAGAAAGTGTTACCTCATTGTGTTATTAGTATGCTGCTAACTTGTTACTAGCAAACTGATATTGGTCTGATTGTGAAAAGGCTCTTTTCTTAACTGGAGGGATTTAGGGCATCAGCGAGCAGGAAGTAGTCACGTGAGGACAGTTTGTCTGCATTGTAGATATAAGTACAGGGAGTAGAGAGTAGGGAATAGAGACAAAGAAGATTAAAAGAATCTCTCTCCCCCTCCCCTTCCCTCTCCCCCTCCCCCTCCCCTTCCCTCTCCCTCTCCCTCTCCCCCTCCCCCTTCTCTCTCTTTTCATATCCACACTATCCATGCTATGTTCTATACTGTATCACCAGTGTCTACCTTTAAATATTTTAATTAATTTTTTTATATATTTCGATCGTATTCTTTCCCTCCCCCAGCTCCTCCCAGCTCCAGTCACCTATGCACTACATTTTATGTTCTTTCTTTTTCACTAACAAAGTCCATAAAATGAAAGCAATGGTCAAACCAAACAAACCCAATTAAAAAAAAAAGCCAGCTCCATATACAACAGGGCAGATGCATGCACAAACTCAGACTATTGAAGCATGCACAGGACCTGTACAACTTCAAACCAACTAAAATCCCTGAATGGAGAAGGCAAAGTGGACACTGAGACCCACACCTAACTAAGAATCTGTTTTCGGGTGATAACCACTGGGAAAGGGAGACTCGGTTTTCTACAGTGGAGCATCTCTAGTAGTCAGCCAACACTAAATGAAATGTGTGTGTGTGTGTGTGTGTGTGTGTGTGTGTGTGTAGGTGTGTGCACATGCCCACGTGCCCTTTATGCATTTTTGTTTTTGCATGTTTTCTTTCATTTCGACAGGTAAAAGTCCATTTGTGGCATAAACCAGGAAGCTTCCAATACGCATGTATTATGAAATGTTAAATCAAGCTAATGGATATGTATGTCATCTCATATTTATCTGTGATATGAACAATTAAAATCTGCTTTGAGCAGGTTTTAAGCATAATATTGTGAACTACGGTCACTGTCTCTCCAATGGCTTTCTTGAAATAAGTTCTATTTCCTCATGTCTAACTTTACCTTGTGGTCAGCAAGATGCTACTATCGTAAACTAGAAGGCCCTATCTCAATAGCTGTTGGGAGCAACGTGGGATATTAAAACCCTCACCACTGGTGTGGAAGAGAACCCGAAGTTCCTAGCCTTGAAAACCTTCCTTTTTGTTTTTTCTAACACAAAGTTTCTACTCGTATGCAAGCTGTTTAAATCCTATCACTACAGATAATTCTCAAAGCAGGATATCGTGAAAGGAGCAGAAACCATGGAGAGATCCATCTCCAGTTCTGTCTAATTCAAATACACCCGAAAGATGGCTGCCGGCCTGTGTGAACCCGGTGCTAAGAATGACTACTTTATATCTGCAGGCAGCTTTTCTCTCAGGGTCGTACCTCTTTGTAGTGTTCTCAAGTCTACTCCCTTCTGCCTTCTGCTGGCAGAAGAACTAAACAGAAGCCTTCTTTTCTGAGTGCGAGCTCCAAGTTTCAGCAAGGAAGGCAGTGGGTGGTCTTCCTTCATAAGATAAGGCCATCTGAGGTAAGGGTCCTTCAGCTCTTGTTCTTCCAACTTGCAGTGTGTAGCACTTTGCCCAGACAGATTCTTTCCTCTGGATACAGCTCTGCTACTCATTTTTCTACAAAATTACAGCTCTTGGACTGGATACAATGTTACACTGATAGCATTCTGGGGTCTTCTGGGCTTCACAAATGCGATACCTTTAAGTTATGGGGTGTAGGTTTATACCCTTCAGAATGGTACACAGGGATTCCTGACCTACAACGTGATGGTAGTGGAGATACAACTCTTGCCTTATGCAGGTTGTGAAAGTGGGGTCCTTATGTTGAAATCAATGTCTTTATGAGAAGAGAAACCAGATATGTACCTCTCTTTACACATAGTGAGAATAGGCCACCTGCATGTAGAAGGGGTCCCTTCATCAGAACCCTGTCTTCCTGGCATCCAGCTCTCCAATGAGCTGAGTGGGAAAATTCCGTGACGTCATACAGTCTGCAGTATTTTAAGACGGAAGTCCAGAGAGACTAAAATGATACGCATTCACATAAACCTCGATACTTCACGGGAAAAACAATGGAGCAAGAAGGGTAGCTGGACAACTTTGACGTGTAGAGCTTTCTTTCTCCGTCTCACCATTTTTGACATGCGTGGTATATACACATTCCTCCTACTTTCTAGGTGAGGAGTGACCAGCCTGCTCATCTTGACGACCTGATAGTTTGGGTTTTTGGTATTGGGAGGTGCTATGGAGTTTTGGGAGGTGGGACTTAGTTGGAGGCCCTGGGGGTCATTAGGGAATGTCCCAGAAAGAGACTGTGAGATGCTGACCCAAGCCCTAGGTTGCTTTCCTGGCTCATGTTGTGAGGGAGTTGCTCTGCTAAGCACTCCCCGCTATGGCTGTCAAATGCCCTCATCAGACGTCTGTGGCAAATGGAATTGACTAACCTTGAAATCAGATCTTCAGAACACTAGGCCAAATAAATCTTTTCTATTTATAAATTAATTACCTAAGCTGTTTCATTGTAGTAATTCAGATACATATGTGTCATGTGTACACATTTTATACATATAGATACAACTATTATAAGTATTACATGATAGACATATTTGTGAAAATATATGTATCATATACATTTATAGTTACTATATATACATACTGATATTTATAGCAGGTTTTATCATTGCTTTCTGCTCAGCAAGCGATTGTCCTCTTGAGTACTTATTAGGGAATCAAGAAGATGGTCGCACTGGAGAAAGGTAACTGTCTTTTGTGTTCTTGGAAGAAAACGGTGTAAGTTTTCCTTTTTTGGAGGAAGTGTCTCCTGTGCTAAACGGGATCTGTCCTGTGCACATTAACTACGACTATCTAGGTAGTCACGAAGGAGAGAAGACAGGTCAGGTGGCCTCCATTTGATACAGCAGTCACAAACGGAACGCACACGTCGGCAAGCCACTGAATCTAATATTAACTCTGCAGGAAATCCCCTAGCCACCAAAGCCAGGAGACTCGTCACTCTGCTCTCAAGCCAGAGGCTTGGGACCAGGGGAACACTACCACTCACCACACTAATTCCAACAGCTTGGCATTACCTTAAAGGTATAGCCATTGCCCAAAGGCATTCCTTGAAATTTGGCCTTTCATACATCTGAGCTTGAACATTCCAAATGGAATCATCTAGAAAGGGCTAAGTTCTGTTCTTTGGGGTCTGCTTTCAGACTGTATCATGGATTGTAGCAAGATCTGTCATAGTTGAGGACCGTCTTTCTGTCAGCATATGTCTGTTGTAAATATAATTTATTCTAGATTCAGATATGTTTGAGACGCACCTCCATACCTTCCTTCAGTGACTTAGAAGGACCAGCAGAGATAGTCTTAGGACAGCATCTTGTCTTGTCTTTACGTATTGTGCCTAGCACAGAGCTGGCCACACAGTGGGAATTTTAGTTTCTTCCCCAATGTGTGACCAACACCATGAGATTCTTAGCCTGCAGTAGGTTGGAAGGAAACATAAAAACAAACCATTCAGAACTAATTTTCTTTATAATAGCCCTCTCTGCAAGAAAACGGTACATATGTGTCTATGCATGTATACATTTCCCTTGGCACACAGAGATCATATGAAACACAGGGCTCTATGTGGTAATTCTGATACACACCTAACTCTTCAAACACTTGCTATGAAAACAGGAGGATGGCACTAAGACAGGTTCGTAGTATGACTCAGAAAAACTAAGCAACGGAAGGACCAGGTTTTTCCTCTTTTCTTCACATCTGCATTTCTCAGAGCCGGCAGATGGTACTGTCTGGCCCAGACTTAGTGTCAACACATGAACCAAGTCAGGACGCCACATGGAAGGCATGAGCATAATTTAACTCCCTAGTTATGATTCTGTCCCAGTTCTGCGAGCAAAGCCGGACTGAGTTTCCTTACTGTTCATTTTCTACAGAGCTGGCTTCACTTGGTGGCTGTTGCATTTTCTGTATGATTTCCCTTGAATAAATAATAAAATGGTAATGAGCTCTCCTAACAGATCCACTTTGCAGTATTCAGGAGGAACATTTTGGTTTGTTTAGACATCGTCACACAAAGCCCTGGGAAGAGAGGGCTAAGAGGAAAGATTCCAGTTATTAGAATCTCAAAGACATTTTGGGAAACAACATTGTTCAGAGCTGTCACCAATGAGCTGTTCCCAAATACACTTTAAACAACAACAACAACAACAACAACAACAACAACAACAACAACAAAAACAAGGCAGGTTTGTGCTCTCTACAGATTCGGGGATGTGAATGCAGCTTTGGCTACAAGGGCTACAAGGGCTCTTACAGCAGGAGCGCCCTTCTGTAAAATCCAGGGCTAGAATGTCTCCTCCATAGTGACTGTAATTGGATCTCAGGAGCTTTATTAACAGTGGGATGGGAAGGAGAGGAGAAAAGCGCTTGGTGTCCCGGCAACGGGTGTCATAAACACCTTGCGGGAAGAAATCTAGAGACGAAAACCATGTCCTTAAGGGCTCAGAGGCTCCTGTGTGCTGCCGCCGTGGAGTAGCAAGGCTCGTATTTCTCAGAGTTGCACACGCTCCAAAGAAGGTTCAAGTGTTCTTAGGAAGAGACGTCTGGAATCCACGGGCGCGCGAGCCAGCCTAAGGATAGTTTCTCTACCTTTCCGTAGTCAAGGTCCTCCCAAGGGAGAGAAATACGTTCGGATATTCTCAACTAGGAGAGTCTGACACCTATGATGTGTAGCAGCATGGGTTAAAGACTGTGGGGTCCACCCCCCACAAACAACCCAGGCCATTTGCCAATGGCTATTGCTTTCTCGCCTCAGATGGATGTAGGGCCCTATTGTTGAAGATAACGCCTACGTAACTCACTGAACATGGGGAAGTCAAGCTTGTGCCTGCCTGGAGCCTTCATCTATACTGACTAGCATTCATGGTCCCGGCCGCAAACCCTTCACTCTACAGCAGTGACCTACCTCTTAGGTTCATGAGTGCGATAGTGACACAAACGGTGTGGTAGCAAGCAACCACTATCTGGTTGGGTTCAAGACTCGCCCCCGTGAGATGGAATTTGTGCCTATCACTGCTTCGGTAGCCAAGAACCTGAGGTTAGGTTGGTCGCAGACCTAGGGGAAAACCAAGAACTACTGTTCTGCCAGAAGAACTTAGCAATAGAATGACTCCTAATGACAGCGTACTCAGTCATCATCAGAGAAGCTTCCTCCTGCAGTAGATGGGAATACATACAGAGACCCTTCTGCAGAGAGTGAGAGACCTTGGAACATTCAAGTCTAAATGGGATGTCTCCATCGATCTCTCCCCTCAGGTCTCAAGGAACCACATAGAAGAGAGAATAATTGTAAGAGCCAGCGTTAAAACACCAAGAGAACAAGGCCTTCTAGACACAACGGGGATGACGTGAGAGCTCACAGAGGCTGTGGTAGCATACGCCAGGCCTTCACAGATCTAAGTCAGATGGAGTCCCAGCACTGAGAGGAGAAATGTGGATACAAGACCCCCTCCCCAACCAGGAAGCTATCTGTAACTGAGAACCACTCATGAATGAAAAATTAGTTTTCTCCGATGGCATCTCATTGGGTATACAAACCACGTTTAAGGGCAGGGCCCATGCTCAATATAGATGGCCGACACAAAACCAACTCAATGGTATGTTGGAGCCCCTCCCAATATTGTTTTGTCTGCACAATTAAAATTTTGTGTTTTTATAGGAATTGTGTGTCTTTGTGTCTATATGTGTTTCACGTGCTTTTTGTTTGGCTTTCTTTGCTGTTTGTTTTGCATTATTCTGGCTTGTATTTTACCTCATTTTCATGTATTCCACTCCAACTACTATTATTATTTTAGATGCTTGTTTGTTTTCTAATGAGAGAGAAAAAGTATATGGGTTTGGGTCATTGGGGAGATGGCAAGGATCTGAGAAGAGTTGGGGAAAGAGAAGTCATAATAAAAATATATTGTATGAAAAACCTCTATTTTCAATAAGAATTAAAAAATAGGAAAATTTATAAAATATCATGGGGTTCCAATGATACCACTTGCTTTTAAGATTTTGTATATGTAATACATATTATTTATCCAATCTACCTATCATCTACCCCTCTATCACCTATCTATCCATCTATCATTATCTATCTATCTATCTATCTATCTATCTATCTATCTATCTATCTATCTATTATATATCTACCATCTATCATCTATCGAATCTATATCTATGATGAGATCCGTGATTTTCTAAGAGGATTGCCTATTGACTTTTAGATTTATGTAAAAAAAATGGTAGAAAACTTTGAACACCTGGAGAAGCCACAGCTCTGGACAGTCCAGAAAACTCCAGTCGTCTATCTCGTCTAGCTTCAGAAAGTTTCCTTCAGTCTCCCCAGCTTAAGCAAAAGGGCAGTTGGTACCCAGGGACAGTTAGGCTGTGGGGGAAATGGCTACTGGGAAGGCTTTGATTATTATCAGTGGGGATGTTCCTCTGGCTTTGTGAAAAATACAGTAACCTGATGTCCCCTTTCCTTTGAGAACAGTCGCAATGAAAAAGGCACGCATTATCAGTGCAAAGTCTGAGGCTTAAAAGGGCTTAACCTAGCAGGAAAAGGACAGGTGAAAGGAAGGAGTTAATTTCATTCCATCACACTCGAGACCTTGGAGGTATCTAGAAAGTTCCCTGAAGGAAGTCCCTTTTGAAAGAGGTTACGAACAGTGGGACAAAATTCTTTCCATCCTCCTTCCTAGGTAGGAAGTGTGAGTTCCCCTTGTGTCTGCTTTTTCTGTCTCTGTCTCTTTGTTTCTCTGTGTCTCTGCCTTTCTGTGTCTCTGACTCTCTCTGCATGTGACTACATTAAGCTGAAGACAGGCAGGTAAGGTAAATAGAGAGGGGGGACTCAGTTTTGTGTGGACACTGGGCATCTTATGCCCTCACAGGGACCATGTCCATTCAGAAACCCCAGAATACAGTTTTATAACCACAGCATGGAATCCTCTCCTCCTTCCTCTTGTAAATCTATATGAATACTAAACGTATCTGTAATACACATGGAAAACTCTAGAATAAATTTGTATAAGACCCAAACGGGGACATTGCTGGTTCTCAGGTCGATTTTTTAGTTCGGAAATGAATACCAGCATTTGTCAATCAGTTTCAGCAACTAGGTATGATTAACTGCTCAAGTGCAGATGTCCGTATCTCTTAGATTAGATGAAAATCCTTTGAAAGATTAACAGAGACTTGAGCTGTGAGCTAGGAACTTCAAAGTCAGCCTGACTGTGTGCTGCCTTCCGAACGACATTAGTGTAGGTTTTGTTTTTTCTCCTTTTTAAATTAGGAGACTCCGATTTACTTCCAGGTCCTGTGGTAAATAGCTTTGATGTCCTAGTCAGGGACCTGATATGCGTCATTCTTAACTCAAGCTGGCTGTGTTAGCAAGGCCCTAGTTGATGAAAAATCTTCCTGCAATTGTATTCTTATTCAAAGCATTCCTCTTCCCCCACTCGGGCTGGCCTTAGGCGGATGAAAGATTGGCCCAATACACCCAGCTAGGAGCATCTGGTTCAAGGAAAGACGGATCTAGCTGATTTGCTTCCTTTCTGTTTCTGTGGGTTTGCAGTGCATAGAGGAAGTCTGTTTCGTAAGGGGTTACTATCGGTGGGACTAAGTGCTCCTGGCTTGGCCCGTAAGCACACACACATGGGAAATGAAGAAACCCCGAGTAAACACTGAGTTTCCCCTGGCAGCAACCACCACTTTCCAAGATTTTCACGCCACTGACTACATCAGGCAAAGTCTGGGTGTTGCTACAAACGATCAATACCTTTTTATCTTTATCAGTGAAGCTTTGCAAGTCTACTAGTTTGAGGAGGTTAGAGGACTGCCTAAAGAATATTTGGAAAGAATTTGTGCTGAACTGCTCATATTAGGGAGGGTTTTCCACCTAGGAGACTTCAATGCTATGGCAAGCTTATTTAAATTGGACTTAAAACAACATTTGTGGACTTTAAAATAAATTGAATGAAAAGGGTATTGTGTCAGCCTTACATCAGTGTGGAGAATCCAGGTGTCCTCTGCTGAACCCTGCTCACAGAATGCGGTAGCATTTCTCAGGAAATACATCAAGTGATATCACGCTCACCAAAACATAGTTTTAAGTGCAAAGGCTTGATATGACATTGATACCTAAGTGACTTTTACGTAGGATACGGACAGGCCTCTTTGATCACCCTCTGTGATGGTTTATCTTGCCAATGAGTCAGGATTGAGAATCACCACAAAAGCAGATTTCTGGCACGTCTGTGAGGAAGTACACTGGGTTACTTGAGGTGAGAAGACCCATTGTAACCCTAGAGAGCACAGTTCTCGGGATGGGCGTCCTGGACTAATTACAAAGAAGAGTGTGGGTTGAGCAGGCCGCATTCATTGCTCTTTGCTTCCTGAATTCGGATACTGTGCAAGTGGTTACCTCACACTCATAGGGCCATGAACCCCAGCCATGATGGACTGGCTCCTCAAACCGAGAGAGCCCAAACAAACTCTTTCCCCTTTAAGTTGTTCACGTTAGGTATTTGTCACAGCAGTGCCACAGTCACTGACAAACTTCTCTCCATTCTGATCCGTTCAGTCCACGGTAGCTGTACGCTAGCAATGACCCAGTGTTGCCATCGGAATCTGCCGGTCCCTTAGACTTCCTGTAAGCTTGTATTTTTAACTGTAACACCGCAGGACGGTGGGTGCAACATCTGTTCTATCATAAACATTTTTTTTTTTACTTACTAGAATAATCAAAACCCTCCCATTCGATATTTAAGTGTACAAAAAGAAGAAAAAGGAGGAATCTGCAAATATTTCATAGTTTTGATTAAAAGAGGTGACAAGTATCCAGGAGGCAGAAGAAGGGTACAAAATGGCATCTGTTACATTTGGCACAGGAAAAGAAGACCTTCTCAGGTCTGGGAAGCCTGCCAGCTCATCTCCTGTAACTTTGCTACATGTGATTTATGGAGCGGCAGCAGGGGTGTCAACTGGATGCTTATTAAAATGTATTCTTTCTGGTCCCATCCTAGATGTAATCGGATTTTGCATTGAAACAAGATAATCAGGTGATCAGTATGCATGGTACACTTTGAGAAACACCGGTCTCTAATACTGAATTCCTCCAAGCCATAATCACGTTAGGCAGGAACTTCTTCCTGGCTGTGTCTTACTGCACAGGTGATGCATGCTAAAGGTTGGGCCAACTGGGTTCCCTTCCTGTACTTACCTTTTGGGTGGGTTAGGGAGTAAGGGGACGAGAGGGGACAGAGACAGAAACAGGTAAAAATGTGGCTGTAAGAGTCAAAGCCCACTCTGAGAGAGACAAGCAAACATAGCCGGTGTTTGCAGACACAGAGGTAAGCTCTCTGTTTCTTTCTTTTAGCTCCTCTCTAAGTCTGGGCAAGAGATTTACTGAACCCGAATTGCATGAAACCCCCTAAGTTGTTTAGTTGTTTAGAAATTCCTCCTTTGTGCTTACCCCAGCTTGGCAGTATGCCTGAGACCCAGACAGACATTTCTATCAAATACAGGTGGATGGAGTAGGATCTAGAAACTGGACGTAAGGAGGTACCACAATACATTTGCCTGGTTAAGTTCAAGTAGCCTCCCGTGTACTCGCCATTGGCTCTAGAGACCTCAGTTCACAAAGCCCAGCTCTCAATCTCTCACAGTATTCCACCGTGCTCTGCTCCCGCAGGGCTCCTTTAAAGTAGGAACACCTTGGAGGTAGCCTTCTGAACCGGTCAGCTTTTATTGCTAGGCATTGCCCTGCCCCTCCCTCCACTTTTTACTACTCCAAGTTTCTAGAGAGAATGTTATCTCTGCCCTTGCCTGATCTCTGTCTGTGCAGATTTCTGTCTGTAAGCTTAGAAGACCCATTTCAACCTTCCACTAGGCTTTGGAAGTTACTGCCGTCTCATGGGGGGAAACAACAGTTTTAATATCTATGTGATGGCAAGGTGAGGGCCCTTAAATGCTAAAAGAAGTCAATCTGTTGACTGGGGTGGGTCCCTGAAGTCCCTTTGAGCTTCTCTGGTGAAGCTGGAGCCTATTACAGATCCTAAACGATATCAAAAGGATCCAGGTCCCAAATCAACTTCCTTCCCTCCTATTTCTCTGGAGTATCATATGTGCACCTATTCTCGAATATACAGAGTGAGAATCTGAGGTCTTGTGGGTAACTAACTGATGCTCCGAGTCTCCTGGAAGTCCCCCTCCTGTACAGTAACCATCGCATCTGTTCCAGTGGTTGGGTATAGCTCTTGTCTCAATCAGAAACACGGGGACACAGCCACCTTACACTGGATAAAATACTTTGATGGCTTCTTGCTGCAAGGGACCAGTTTTTCTGCCACAGCTCACTCCAGCCCCCCTGTAGACACCACAGTAGTGATGAATGGCCTCCAAGTTTCCTCAGAATACACAGAATTGGGAAGAGAGATCATTCTTCCCTTATATATGAACATCCTTACAGAGAAAAGCAGTGGATAAAACTATCAGTACCCTTTTCTGTTGTGTACAGGTGGGTCTCGGGCAGAAGGGTGGGTAGAAAGTATCAGACTTAGCACCTGAAGTAGTCTGGACAAAGCGGCAAGAAGGAATGTCTGGGTCGACGTCCCTAAAGACGTTTCCTTACAATCTGAGAGCTCAGTCTGACTGAATAGAAGACTGGAGTGACAAGGGGAAGAAAAATATGAAAAGAAAGTTAGGAGAATTAGTTAGGCCTAGGTAATCACTCAGAGGCTCTGAGATATTTCTTGGCATTTGTTACTCTTTAAAGGATAGGTCCCAGGGCTGCAGGCATGACTCTGTAAGAAAAAAAAGTCGCTTGCTATTGCAAGTGTGAAGACCCAAGTTCAGTCCTTAGTGACCCCGCATAAGACGAACAGAACTGGAGACAGCAATCCTACAATCCCAATGCTGGGGAGGAGAAGGCCAAAGGATTCCTGGTGCTTGCGGACCAGCCAGTCTGGTTAAATCAGTGCTATTCAGGTGCAGTGAGAGACTCTGTCTCAAAAAGGTAAAGTGGAGACCAGATGAGGGAAGAAGCCAGATGGTGTTGTCCTCTAGCCTTTGAAAACACATCCCCTTATACACATACTCACACACATATGCACACACCCATGCACATCCATATACACATACAGACTAGCACATGCACACACACACACATACACGTGTGTGTGCACACATACTGACATGTGTACCTGCAAACAAACCCACTCCCCAGTGTGTTCAGTGATCTTCCCATTTTATTGTTTAAGGTGTATAAATGCCTCTTGGTGGAATGTTCTAGACTGTAGACAAAGGTACACATGCATGACGAGCTCTCTATCCTCTGCCTTCTTTAAGGTGGCTTCCTCTCCGCTCTGCTAACAGGCATCCCATGGCTTCAGTATTTCCCCAGGGAGTGGTATGCTTCTGAGCTCCCACAGTGCTCACTGAGGAAAGATAAAATTGGCCCCTCAGGGCCGTTCTGTGGGCCGAGAGCCTCCTGTGACGACAAGAGGATGCTCATACCTCTCTCCTACCTCTTCCCCAAGTGACCTGGGAACAAATCTTGAGTTGAAGAGGAAGTTGCTTCTGGGATAAAGAAGTTCAGAGGGAGTTTGTTTTCAGACTCTGAGGAACATCCTTCCCTCTGCCTTCAAACTCATTTTTAACTTGTAAATGCGTTTTGCTGTAAACAGATTTCTGTGATGTCTGCTGCAGGGTTGGCCAGGGGAACCACCATTCCTGGGTTCCTAAAGTTTGCCCTTTGTTTTTCTGTAGGCAGTCTTCGTTTAGGGGTTCCCAAGGTTACCAAACCTTTTCCTATGGGGATACCCCCTCCAGTTCACTACAGTGTCTCACTACCGGGGTGAGTCCAGCTAACACCCATTTCTCACCACTGCCAGCCCCGCTTAGAGCACCATGTAAAGCCTCTAACCACCTTCATTGTGGTGCTAGGACAGAAAGTATTGCTCTTCCTTTCAGCTCTCTTTACTCTATCCCACTTTCTTATCCAAGTTTGGGGACCCTAGTGCCCTCCCTGTGAGGAAAGGCGACCAGGATCTCTCCTTTCACAGAGAAAGTCCACAGTTTCCTGGCTGTGGCCAACTTGAGTTAGAATATGGCTATGTTGGAAGCAGGACAAAGGGGGATTGTGGGCTTTTCTCTGAAGAATATTCTCAAATTCTTCCCCTTCCCTTCCCTTCCCTTCCTTCCCTTCCCTTCCCTTCCCTTCCCTTCCTTCCTTCCTTCCTTCCCTGCCCTTCCCTGCCCTCCCTGCCCTCCTTCCCTGCCCTTCCTTCCCTTCTCTCTTTCTCCTCTCCTCTCCTCTCCTCCCTCCTTATTCTTTCTTCTCTCTCTCTCTCTCTCTCTCTCTCTCTCTCTCTCTCTCTCTCTGTCTCTGGTAGAAGGAGGTCCTGCTTGTCACATGTTTCAGCACGTGAAAGGGCAGGAGGGTGATCCAGGAAAGTGAGGAAGGAAGTTTTGACACTTCTGACCTCCACAACGATCACCACCAAAGCAGAGGTTGTGCAGGAGGACCCTGGCAGCCTGGACTGCATTATATTTCAAAGAGAGACTAATCAGACCAGTAGTCGACATTTACACATCAGCAGGTTTTGTGCGTTCATTGGAATTCCCAGATCTCCTTGTAGAGATTTAGTGGAGTTGGCCACATGGCGCCTGTGTTCTCTCATGCATCCGTGACAACAGTGGAGAAGCAGCTGTCTGGAGTAGACCAGGCATGTGCTTGCGCTCCAGGTGGCCCCCATACCACCACTAACTGAGTCCAATTCCCTGAGCCATTTGAATGTCTCATCTTGCGAAGAAGCCCGGAGAGGAAATATACAAACCCATCCATAGAGTCACTGGGTTTGGAAACAGTAAGTATTTGACAAATATTTATTGAACTGATGCAATTTTGAATCTCAACAAGGTCAGAGGAAGATTCTAGACTTTCAAGATAAAGGTGATTGTGTTGCTGTGAAAATGATCACAGTCCTTGATTTAGTAGATGAATTACAGGGGTCACCCGTTATATATTCCTGACATGCAGAGTATACTTTCTGTGAGTCAAGTGCCCATTTATTTTATTGGACATTTTGCTGAGAAGTAAAATACATGTGTGCTGTGATCCTCCAAGTGGGTAAAGAGAGAGAAAACAGTCTGTATCACATTCAACACTTCCAATTTTGTTCTGTGTGAATCATTTTTGCCTGTCCTTTTAATTTTACAATGCAACTCTTTAAAATTTCCTGGGGGTGATTAGTTGGTTAATTCTTAGTGTTATTGTTTAGGTCATGTATAATATATCCTTAAAAAGAAAATAAGGGGGTTGGGGATTTAGCTCAGTGGTAGAGCGCTTGCCTAGCAAGTGCAAGGCCCTGGGTTCGGTCCCCATCTCTGAAAAAAAGAAAAAAGAAAAAAAGAAAAAGAAAAAAAGAAAATAAGGAGTCTTATATTTTTAACAAAAATTGAATAAAATAAAAAAATATATGTACATTTGTGTAGGGGGAACGAGAGGAAATTCATAGTATTTAAAATGTACTATTTTCCAGGCATGGTAGTCTACATGTGTATAGTACACACACAGTTGAGAGGTTGAGAGTTCAAGGCTAGCCTGGACTGTACAGGCTACCCAATAGGACCCTGTTCAAAAAGCAAGAAGCATGACAGAACAACACATTAAGATATTATACATTAGGGTTAATAAAGTTCACATACGGCACACAATATTTTTGTGCATCCAGTCAGGGCAGTAAGCATTGTCTGTCGTTATAGATGATCAGCGACTACTTAGTGTGACTGTCCTTCTCTAGGCAACAGAACAGAACATATCTTGGACATGACTTTACCGAGATGTGAGTAACAGTCTAATTTTATTCACTGATCACTGCCATTCATTAATTATATAAATTAGATGATGTCTAAGGCTCAGTAGAAGGGTTACAGTACTCCTTGGATGTGAGGAATACATTTTTTTTCCTGGCCCTATTAGTGGGCGTACAAGCAGCCAAGGCACTGTGTAGAGCTGTGCGTCTCCATTTGGTAATTACTCTCCATTAGCCAATTACAGGGCTATTACTGGGTCGCTCTGAATATTTATCTAAATAAATTAAAATCAGGATCTTGTAGACATAGTAACACCCCTATGTTTATGAAAAGACTGTAATACTAAGACGGGGAAAGAACCCAACTGTAAGGGAATGGACGAAGAAAGGATGGGCCTGGAATAGACTGATAGCCTTTATGAAGACGTGTGGGATATATTGTAATGTAGTTGAATGCTGGGGACGTCATACTAAACAAAATAAAACAGGCAAATGGGGCACAAGTTAATTTCCATTAGGTATTTGAACCAGTCAAAATGATAGAATCAGAGAATGAAGTAGGAGGTGCTAAGGCCGGGGGAAAGAGGGCTATGCGAAGTTTTCACCAATAGAAATGAGATTTCGTCAGACAAAGAAGACATGAGCTTTAGAGATATGCCGCAGTCATAGCACCATGCCTTGAGTCAACGGCGACTTATCGTATGCTAAAGATTTGTTTAAAAGGATAGGATGACTCTCAAGTGTTCTTACCACAATGAAATAGATGTAACCAAATTAGAACATGTTACAAAATGCTATACGTCTATGTCTGTCTGTCTGTCTATCTATCTATCATCATCATCAATCAATCAACTCTCTAATCTATCATTTATTCATCTATTTATCTATTATCTGCCTATCATCTATCATGTATCTATCAATCTATTATCAATCAATCTACTATTTATTACTTACCTATCGCCTGTCATTTTCATCATCGATGTATCTCTCATCTATCACCACAAACTCTTGGCCAGCAGGAAAGATTGTTTATTTTGTTTTGTTTGTGGGTATCTGCCCATGTGTGCTGTGCCTCCAGAGGGCAGAAGAGGGTCTTGGCTCCTCTAGAGTTGAGTATAAATGCCGTGTGGGCGCTGAGAGTCAAACCCTGGCCCTCTGGAAGAGCAGCAGTATTCTTACCCGTTGAGCCATCTCTCTAGCTCTAGATAGACTACTGTTTCCAAGACAACTCTGGTTCCCCCACCATACCTAACCCAATACTACTTTAGCCGCGTCAAGAACGTGATAGATGTCATTTTTATATTTAAGGTTTTCTTCTAATTTGTCCATTACCAAGGGCAAGAAAAAAAAAAAAAAAACAAAAGTAAAAACAATACCCCTCTGGCTATTTCAGTGAGCTGCATATTCGAAGCGGCCTTGGTAGCTGGGATGCTCTGGTCCCGAACAACTGTATGCTGATTTATAGCACAGACACTGAACTTACTATTTTTTAAATAAAAATTCCTGGAAAAAATTTGGTAGTTCCTGTCCAAACAGTTCTAAGAAACCTAAGGCGATGTGTGCATAGGGAAAGGGGGAGGGGAAGGGGGGGAGGATTAGTGAACAAACTCACTAACTTCAAAGGTCTCCGTCTTATTTTCATATGACCTAAATAAGATTAGA
This sequence comes from Rattus rattus, assembly GCF_011064425.1. NCBI lineage: Eukaryota > Metazoa > Chordata > Mammalia > Rodentia > Muridae > Rattus > Rattus rattus. Next base: position 215,982,178 of record NC_046155.1, on the reverse strand, counting down.
TGAGTCGTGATTTATGCTACCACAGGCTTCCATTGCTCCCCACTTTAAATAAAAGTGTGGTTATAATTAAGATCATATGAACTTAGATGTTCCAACGTCTGAAAAATAAGGAGGATGACTTGATGATTGCCTCAAGTATCCTTAGAACTACGGCTGTAAACCTCATGTGGAAAGCCTAGGGTGTCCTTATCCCAGGTGTTGCTCTCGGCGGCGGCGGCGGCGGCGGCGGCAGCTGTGGCCCGGAAACAAGTACCCAAGCTAACACTTGCACGAGATTGTAGCCTTTGAAAAGAACTTCCACTTTCGTTGGACTCCTAGCATCCTGCCTGGCGGATGATGTGCCAAGAGGAACTGTATTTCTACTCATGATGAGCACGAGCACGCTAAGACCTCACATCTGAATTCTCATCCAACAGTGGTGCTGAGTTTTCTTTTCTTGGCCTAAACTTGGGGCCCTTCTGCTTCCAGACCGTTAGGATTATAGTTGTGTTTGACCCTCCCCAGCTCTCCTATGAGACCTCCCCTTCTGGCGTTTTGAATGATCTCTGGGCCTCACTCGTACTAGGCAAGCACTCTATCAGAGCTGCAGCCTCACCGGGGTGGGGGGGTTCTTTTTAATTAATTAATTAACTAATTAATTAATTTATGATTTTGAGATGGTGGTTAGGGCTAACTTTAACTTGTTCAGTAGTCCAGTCAGGCCTTGAACTTGCCCACCTGACTCTCCAGAGTATCTAGAATCAGGGGCCTGCACCACCTGACCTGCATGCCCACAAGCTGTCCTTTTACCCCAGGCCATTCCTTCCCAGGAGGAGGAGCTTTCCCTGAAATTCTCTAGAAGGGGCTGGGGAGATGGCTCAGCGGTTAAGAGCACTGACTGCTCTTCCAGAGGTCCTGAGTTCAAATCCCAGCAACCATGTGGTGGCTCACAACCGTCTGAAATGGCACCTGGTGTTTGTGAAGACAGAAAACACACACACACACATGCACGCACAGACACACACGTGAATGAGAAGAGGATGAACCACAATTACTATACAGGGCTCTTCTATATGCTCAGAGCAAAGCATCAGGAAAAAAATGAATCTGTACCAAACATGTATTAACTTTTTTGTCATTCGTAGCTCAACAGTATATAGAGAGATTATTTTCATAATATTTACACTGCATTATGTATTAGAAACAATCGAAATTATGCAAAGTAGGAAGGAGAGTGCTGTGCAAACATACACTGTTTTATATAGCGGGCTTGAACATCTGTGGGGCTTAACATCTTTGGGGACAGGGAACCAATGCCCCAAGAACACTGAGGGAAGATCATGTGCTTCCGTGTGCCCCCATTTCCCTGAGCCACACCCATCCCGCTGGTCCAGGGCCTACTCTGAATTTTAACTTAATTACCTGTGGTGGGCATTATTTCCCAATAAGATCACATTGTGAGTTACTAGGGTTAGGACTTTAATTAGTGAATTTCAAGGGGACGCAATTGAACCCACAACACCTACCTCCTCTGTTACCATGGCATCTGCCTCTAGTACCCTTCGTTAATGATACCACCCTCTATTCATTTTCTTAGGCCAAAAATCCATGGCTTTCTCTGTTCTTCTGTTTATTAGACCTCGTCCAAAGTCGAGAATTAATCAGCAACGTCTTCAAAATGCTGCCCGAATCCAAGCTTCTCGCCGCCCCCACTAGCATCTCCCGAGGCCAAGCCACTAATTTCCTGCCGAGACTAATATCACCGTTCCTTTCCAGTGCCCACATGGAATCTGTTTTCCACACAGGAGTAAGTGTGGTCGCTTTAAGAGATAAGCCCTGCTGTTTTCTGTTAAAAAACACTGCACTCAGAACAGAACCTCAGCGCTTCAACAGCCACGGGGACTTGCTAATCAAAATATACTGTGGGGAACTGTCGTATCAGACCGCAAGGATCTTTGAGAGTTACATAATCTCTGCTTCAAACGGAGTGAACCAGAGCCAGCACTCGGGCAACTTCCGCGTGTGATTCCTGTGCAGGTTAAAGTTCGAGAAGGAGCAGCTTAGAGTACTGGTCAAGATCCCGCTCATCAGCGTCTCTGGAATCCTCTTACTGTCTGGCTCTCTGGAGAGTTCCATTCTTGTGGTGCTTCCTACCTGCAAAGTCATCTTAGAGACCCCCCGCCCCTTTTTTTGTTATGAAAGTCGCACTCCCCACGCCATCCTCTGCTCCTCCTCTGTCTTTCTATGCAGTCTTTATTACGAACTAATATCAAGCTTGTCTTTGTCTAGATTTTAAAGTCCACAGTGCGAGGTAACGCAATCAAATCCAGGAGATCTTGTTTACTTCATGTGCAGATACTCTGTCAACGCACGACAAATATTTGAACTTTTCATACAAGATAACCTTTCCCCCTGCTTGCACTCTCAATTGTTTCTTTCTTTAAAAGACAAAACCAAAACCAAACAACACTCCCAGACCAATGCTGACTGTAACAGGGAATTTTACTAGTTAAATACTGTCTTCCTACTTTCCCACCAGGGTTATTTTCCTCTTTGCAATCTTCCTCACTTTTTTTAGCTCTGGAACAGCTGGTTCCTCATCATTGCACAGTGCGTTAAAGGAGGCTGAGGGTGAGTTGGGGAGCATCAACCGAGTTTTCTAAAGGAGCCTAAATACAAAATACTTTGTTCCAGGCAAGGGTTTTTCCTTTTTGCTGTGGAATTCATTTCTTTTGTTGTGTGGCAGGTACCTCTTGGAGCTTCTAGACTTGAAGTTCTTCATATCAAAGAAGAAAGTTTCAACTTCAATATTGCTTGTAAGAGCGTGGCAGTAAATTCCAGCCAGATGGTGGCAACATTTCAGGCTTGAGGAATCAGCAACCTTATCTCAGATCTGTGAGGCCTTTTGCTCTCCAATGAGCCAAGGAAGATTTTGAATGTGATTGCCTGACAAAGAGCCTGGGTAGTCCCTCTTATGGAGACATGAGTGTTCAAAGCTTTCCTCAGAAACATACAGATAGACACACACACACACACACACACACACACACACACACACACAGAGATACACACACACCCTCTCACATACATACACATACACACAAACACACAGTGACACTGCACATTCATTCTCCCCTCTCTCTTTTCTCTCTCACACACACACACACACACACACACACACACACACCACCATATGCACACACATATACACACACACACAGATACACATACACAGATACACACACAACACCCTCCACATACACACACAGACACCACACACACACACACACACACACACACTGCATACACATTCTTTCTCACAGACACAGAGACACCATACACACATACATACACAGATACCATACAGACATACACACATAGACACCACATAGCATATACACACACACATACCACACCACATATCACACACACACATACACCCCATACACCACACCACACACACACACACACCTTACCACACACATACACACCACACACACCAAGATGTCACAAACACACACACACACCCCACATACCACACAGCACACCCAGATATGACAAATACTAATGCTACACACCACACACACACACACGCACACAGACACGCACACACACACCATACACACATACCACACATCATACACACATACCACACACCCTACACACATACTACATACACAGACATACTACATCACACACATGTGCATACACTTGCATACATGCATGTACACACACACATGCACACATACACACACATGCACACACACACACACCACACACACACACACCATACACACACACCACATACACAGACATACCACACCACACACATGTACACACACTTGCACACATGCATGTACACACACATGTGCACACATGTGCACACATGCATGTACACACACACACACGCCTACACTATTTTAAACAAGGATGGTTAGTTATCAGTCCCATCATGATCCTACGTTCACTTCAGTGTTACTAAAACACAGGCTTCTCTTCACCAGTCGTTGTGCTCCTGAAGAATTCTTCTCAGGATCCCATTGCTCCCCTGCCTCCCAGACTGGGAATTCAGTCTCTTCTCTGTCATTTCTACCATAACCTGGTTAGCTTCTTCGTCCCAGTTTTCATTCTATCAAGAGTCTCATAACAGTGCCAAGAATTTGTGAGGATTTTTGGGGGATGGATTTTTTCTTTTAGGGAAATTAGATAAACCAAGTCATTCAGGGTCATATAAGATTAAGAATTATTAACTATTAAGGAGGGAAATTCTAGACAGTCCCCACAAGACGTCTAACAGGAATCAAATTGCAGGGGTGTTCGCTGCCTGCAACCGTTCTTCCTCATACCTATTTGCGGAGAGGATGTGGCCCCTGACCGGGTCACAGACTGCAGGGTTAATTCCTTCAGGGGACAATCTTAGGAGTTTCAAAAGCTGGTATTATAGCCCTTGCAGTTTGCTCAATTACATTTCACTGAGGGTGAGCTAAAAGAAAGATGAGTTCACACTACTGTCAAGCTTTCTGGGTAGAGCATGACCTAGTCTCTATGTGTTGGATATTGGCCTGGAACCTATCAGACACAGTGGGGAGATGTCATGGCACTTACAGCCAAAGAGCACTAATTTTACTTAATAATGGCCCTGAACCAAAAAGCAGTCACACTGGCAATTTTATTACTACTTCTTGTCAAAATTGCTCTATTTCATTATTAGCTGTTGCTAGTCTTTGAGAATGTCTCCTGTGTGAGTTAAGTTTGTCGTGGCGTGTATAGGAAGGAGCACACTGTGCATATGAGGCCCAGCCTTATCTTAACTCTGGGGCATGTATTAAGACGTCCTGACTGTACCCTTCATAGACAGGATGGCCCATTGACCATCTGAAATGGTACAGTCTAACTTGACTACCTCGATTGCTCCATTCCGTCTCCATTTCCTGTTGGACTCTTAAGTGTGAAGGTTCATCCCTGCTACACATCCTGGCTTGTATTTCTGTTGGACACATCAGTCCTTGTCAGGATGGACCACTCAGCTACAGATTCTAAGCTCTGGAATAACTAGGCACGGAACAGCATAGATCCCAAGGAAAAGGTAAAAGGGAAAATCCCCTATATTTATTAATTTATAATTATACAAAATAAGTCTTATTGCATTACTGACACTCACAATGATAATTGAACTGACCTAGACATAGCACTTTTGAAAAGCATTGGATTCATTTCTAATGTTCTGGTTTATTTTAGAAACGGACGTGGAACAACCTTTTCACTTAAAGACAAGTGACTCCCTGGAAGGGGCCTCGGCACATTTAACTTCGCTGTAAGTAAACAATGAATGGGATGATAGCGTCTGAACAAAGACTGGTTTGTGTCTTTTGTTCAGAGCAAAGTTCTACACAAGAGTCCTGTCCCCAAGCAACCTTTCAGGGCTCTTCCGAACCCAGCAGACCTCAGCTGCACGAGTCTAAGGTCTTCCCCACTTCTTTTATTTATCCCCATCATCCTCTTTTGTTTTTAAAGTTCCAGCGGGATTTTACTGTCTTTGCTTCTTTTGTTATAATTATAATGTAGTCGGAAGGTACAGAAGCTGTAAACTGAAGAATAAATCAGTTTAATCAAAGGGTGAAAATTTCCTACCACTCAGAATTGTCCATGCATACATATCTATAACAACAGGCCCCTGGGAAATTGAGCTGTAGTGATAGTTTTTATATTGCTTTATATCAGCAGGGTCTTCCTCTGTTTGTGATAGAGCTTGGGACAAGCAAAACCATTAATTACTTTCCTCTGAATACTGACAGAAGACCAACAACTGCACACAAGTCAACAACCACACACACAACAACTGTACACATGTCACTTTTCCCTCAGACAAAAAGCTTGGATGGATACCAGTTCAGAGCGGAGACCTTGAACTTGGAAATGTGCTTGTGGTTTTAGTCTGATAGCCTAATGAAAGCTTTAACCTTTCCTGGTGTATCTTAAATGTCTTGATAACACCCTAAAGGAGGGCAGCCTGAGTCCAAGTACAAGCTCTGTGTGTGTGTGTGTGTGTGTGTGTATGTGTGTGTGTGTGTGTGTGTGTGTGTGTGTGTGCACTCATGTGTATGCATGTAACATGTGTTATATCATATATTGCAACTTCAAGAATCTAAGAAAGTCCTGCAGGTCTACAGTGAGTGACACTGTGTTTGTGAGTCCCTACCTGACCCCAGTGTCAGAGACCACTACTGGGCTTTCTCTGTAAGGCTTTCATCTGTCCTGAGACCACACGCCTGAGTTACCTGGCCTTCATATTGTTTTGAGACTGTTGTGATAGATAAATGACCAGATGACAGTGAGTGGCACTTTGAATTACATCACAAGGCATGGCTGAGATCATATGTTTTGTGTGATGGAACAGTTGTGCCAAATGTGGCTACCCAGTGGGTACTCCAAGGCACATTTGTAGACACAACCCCACCCTCATTATGTCCCCTCACAGGAGAATTGATATAGATACAGGCTTTATCAGAGATTTGATACCTGCCATATATTTCTAGTGATGTAAGCAGACGATGTAAAATTATCTCTGTACCTTAAGAGATCAGAGAAATAACAGAAAACCTCTCATTAGAAAATAACCTTTCCTCATTGAACATTTAGAAATTATGAAGTAATCGAAACAAAGACAGCAACCATGCCTAATTTCATCCCCCGGGAAGCCAAAGACATTCCTTGAAATTATTTTCTATTGGAAAGTTGTAATTTAATTCACTGTCCATATTGGCTGGAAATAGCCATCTTGCTTCCACCAGTCCATGTGCACACTAAAGAAACTGATAAACAGACCAAAAGTATACCCTTCACCACCCCATTCCCAGGGTACATATACATAAAGCTCACAACAATATGGTGTAAAGGTTTCATTGAGAAATACTGACATATGTAATGTCCTAGTAAGGTACTAGACTACTGTTATTTCAGAAGTAGATGGCCAGATTTTCATTCCAAAGTCTTTAAAATAGGCTTTGATTTTTCTTAGTGAAATATTGGGAAGAAAGACAGGTTTCTCTTAAGATACCCATCCCACCCACACATAGTGTCCCTTGTTGCCAGTCTCTCATGAGAGTTAACTCATTTGCCACAGCTGATGAACCTACATGACATATTAACATCACTGGAGGTTATGGTATGCATGGGGACTCACTCTCGGTGTCTGATGCATCTATAGGTCTTCTGGGTTCAGACAAACATGTAATGACATATATCCATTATTATAGCAACCTACAGGGCATTTTTCTCTACCCTTAAATATCCCTCACTGCTATGTCTGTTCCCATTTTTTCACTATAATTCTCATATTTTGATTTCAATTTTGTAAAAATTTAGTCATGTAGTTTGTAGTAAATAGAACCAGAAATTTATTAGCTTAGCAGAAAAGAATTTTTACTTAGGAACTAGGGTTTTGTTTATTGTTCCACCTGAGTGAGTGAACGCTTACTATGACCACTTGTTTCTAAATATTCAACAAAAAAGAGATGATTAATTTGGCCTGGGCAATAAACTCTACCCATTCTTTAATATTCATTGATTATAAGCGAATAAAACGTACCTGCTCTATTAGCACCAACATCAACCGGATAATATGTTTACATAAATGATAATCATAATTCTCATTAGAAGTCATTTACATAAAATGTTCATACTGATTTGAATGATGAATTATACATTCTAACTTTTGCTCTAGGATAATTACCAAGTGTTGAATTATTTATGGAGCTTTCTACACAGCTAGTGGGGGTGTGGACCGGTGTAGCCACTTTAGGAAATACTTGTGGAGTTCAGTAAAAACAGAACATATATGTTCCCTCTGAGTCAACAGCTGTAGTTTTGAGTACGTACTCCAGAAAGTAGGTAATTTGTACACACACACACACACACACACACACACACACACAATTATGGGCTGGAGAAATGGCTTGCCACATAAGTATGAGAACCCGAATTCAAACTTTCAGAACTTCTATGAAAGCTGGGCACAATGGAAATCGGAGACGGAAGAATTTTTGAGAGCCCACAGGCCAGCTAGCTTGGTATTTACAATGACCAGGAAGAATTTGTCTCCCACAAGGTGGAAGATGGGGCTCTGTACCCAAGTTTGCCTCTGACTACCACATGTGTGTCTATAGTCACATAGATATCATATGTACACATCACACACGCATACAGGCACATGAAAGACTTTTAAAATGTTTAACAACTTTTATAGTAGTATTTTTTGTAGCAGTCCTAAACTATAGCTATATATTTGTCAAGAGGAAAAGTGAATGAAGTAGATATAAACATATGCATGCATGCACATACAGGGAGAAACATTTTATAGTCGTGAGCAGTGATCTTTTTCTATAAAGGAATGCATAGTAAAATTAATAATTAGAATGAAAATAGTTATATTTAACAGTATGGATAAATAGCCGACGGTGAGTGTAAGGACATATTCTTTAGTTCTACTAGTGTAAATTGCAAATGAAGAAGTGATGATGAAGTTAAGCGTGTCAGAGTAGAGACTTTGGGAGAATATGTCTAGAAGGAAGTTGTGGCAGAACGTTCCCTAATGATTAAAGATTTCAGGGATCCAATCACTGGGCGAGTAGGCGGGACTTCCTGTTTGGAGAGGGGAAGATGGGAAGCGGTAGCAAAGATGGGCTTTTGTAAGGAAGATGGAGGAAGAGAAAGTCGTTCTAAATTGCACATGGCTTTAAATAGCCACAGGTAGCTGTGAATATCTTATAAGGGATGGATAATTACAGGACGATTTGTCTTATCTAGGTGGGCAGTTTATATCAATATCAACTGTCTCTGAGTTCACTGTGTGGACGTTTTGTGGGGTGAGAGTTTACTGATATAAATCTGGCTGATAAATTACAAGCCTCTAGAGTTTTGATTTTATTGGTTTTGTGACCGCTAACCGCAGGGGTCGGATGGCTGGGAATGTGAGCAAAGAGTCTGAGGGATGAGAACAGGTCGGCCAGTCTGTTGGTCTGAGAACAGGCCAGTCTGTCCGCCAGTGTCCTGCCAGCGGTAGTGTGGGATTCATAGTTTTTATTTCACGCTACAGGAAGTAGTTTCTTAAAGATGAGCCAACTTTGCAAGGCTTCATTTGTCTATAGCTTCAAAAAATTGCCCATTTTTCAGAATTAAGGGACATTTAAATTAAAAGGTAAAAACAGTATAAATGAAGATAAATCACTGAAAAATCATATCAGGACAATCAGAAGTGTCGATACACATCTAAACGGTAACATCGGCTGTTGAATGGCATGAAGCTATTAATAAATATAAACGTGGATGCGTAAACATCATTAGTTAATCTTTACTCTTTGAAAGACCTCTCTCCCTCCCCCTCCCCCTCTTTCACTCCTCAAACAAAACTTCCCTATGTAGCCTTGGTTGGCCTAGAACTTGCTATACATAGAACAGGTTGGCCTGGAACTCACAGAGCTCTTCAAACCTCTAATTTTGCCTCTAGAGTGCTGGTATTTAAAGACATGCATCAAACCATATCTGGCTTAAAATTTTCTCTCAAAGAATAGCATTTGGGACTACTAGTCTGAGAAGCTTTATATTGGAAAACAAAATTAACACATAGAGTCTCATTTTATGTTTTTTTTCCCTCTCCTCAATCAGAGACTTCTCCATTTTCAACAGTTCAATCACTACAGGGGAAAAAAAAAATCAATGTATTTTAATGGGCTAGAAATGTACAGCGTTCTGCAGTCACAAGCTTGAGATCTTGTCCCCTGAGCTTCTAGGTGCTTGGCACACAAATACACTCTTGGGGAAGAGTGGGATATAAGGAAAACACACTGAAGCTGTTAGGTCTGGCCTTTTGGATGAGTTTGAGTGGTGGCAGTTTATAATACCTAGTGTGTGTTTTATGAAGATCTAGAGAAGGGAGCTTGAAGGTTCCAAACGTAAGGAAATGATGAGACAGAGAAATGAGGCTGGAGAGATGATTCAGTTGTTACAGGGCTAACTGCCCCTGCAGAGGACCCAGGTTCCTTTCTTAGCACTCCATGTTACTCCATCTCTAGGGAATACAGCGCCCTCTTCTGGCCTCTGCGGGCTCAGGTGCACACACAGTGCACATAAACTCATGCAGGCAAACACACACACACAAGTATTAGATACATAAATCAACCTTAAAAAATGAGGGAAAGGCTAATGACCTGATCTAACAATGAGCACAGAGTGGATACAAGTGTTGAACTATCACACCAGACTCCATTATCGTGTACAATTTACAGGTTAATAAAAAAAAAAACTAAACCCTTATTAAACATTCAGAGGTTTGCTTAAGCCAAGTATCAGTGAAATCATCCAAAATATAATTATATTCATTCATGTTCTGTCACCCAAGTCATCTTGGCTTTTCATGAGTCACCTATCTTGTAAACAAGACACATAAAGGAGGGCTTTTCTTGATATAAAAAGGAAAATAGACAGAATAGGTACCTTTCACAGACTACCTGGTAGGATTAATGCTTAACAACTCTATTCAATAAATAATGCAGGATTTGAGCACTAAGATGTAATTTCCCCCCATGAAACACAGAAGCTGTATGTTTCAAAAATTCAATACTTACTTCAAAAAGATTGATTTTTTTTTGAAAAAGAAGGTAAGATTGCACAATGCAATTTTTGACACTACAGTATGATTTGTTGAAAGTGATAGGACATGGTACGTCTTCTCCTGTGTTTGGTAGACATGCTCCAAGAACTGATAGATTGGTAGCATGCCATGGAATAATAGAGATAGTGTTCTGCACCAGCCTTTTGGGATTCTAAGCTCCATTAGCATTTTGACGTTGGTTCCCGGTCATTCTCCACAATGAGTCAGTTAATGAGGGAGTGCAAGACAAGGGGACCACAACATCACCATGAAGCTGAGCGTTCTCACGGTCTTATACTCTTCCTACATCTATCATGGTTTATAGATGGCATATTCCAGGTATGCGAATTCCTCCTTGCTATACATACATGTGTGTAGCACTCTAGACAGAAACATGCTACATATGTTTGTAGCCTAGGAAACACACAATCTAGGACGTTGTACCATTTAGCTCGGGTGTGGAGTAGGCTCTTCCTCTAGGTTTGTGTGACTCCATTCCCGGATATTGGAATAACGACAGAATCACCTAATTATGTATTTCTCAAACCATGCCCCCATTGACAGACAATACATGGCTGTATTGCAGAATAGAGTGTCTCAGAATTAAACTGCCAATTTTCTCTTGTGTTGCACGGAGCTAGAGCTCCTGGAATCCAGGATCAGAGTATAGACAAAAATAACGATTTGTTAGATTTGATAACACGGACTATTTGGTTAGATTACAAGTCACAAACATTTTAAAGATGTTGACCAAAAATCAGATGTATCAGATCCATACATAGTTGTCCACCTTGAAGTTGGACCAGACAACAAAAATCAAGGCATTACCCGTTATTTTGGGAGTCTTCATCATGACCTTTTGGTGAGAAGCAATTAGTAAGTTTTGTAGTGTTCATGCTAGACTCCAAATGTCGAAAACGTGGATTAATGCGTCAGTTGTGAAGGTTTGGGGCTTATAAAAACTTCCTTGTGAATGCACTCATTAGTTACTTCTCTGTTAAGTTAATGACCTATATATTGGGATTAAGAATCTGACGAAGAAATGTTTAGGGATCCTTTATAAGAAACATGACATTTTCATAAACATTTATATAATGTTCTGACATTCAAACGAGGCAAAGGCATCAATTGGTGTATCGGGAACAAGTAAGCATTTTTTTTTTTAAATAACAGGGATAACTTCATTTCATTCTGAAAGTGCATGATCAATGCTTATAATCTCAAACTTTTTAAAGCTTTGTATACTGTGAAGCAGTTGGTTAGATATTGACAGCCCGAGGCCTCGTAAGGTAATCTATGTTTACATATGTCCACTTAAATGACAAAAATTTGCAGTGAAATACATTTATAAAAATGCCCTCCCTTCAGCAAAAGGCTCGAGTACTGTTTTGGGGGTCAAGACTGAAAAGGATACCGCCTGTGGAATATTACAAAAGTATAGCTGCTGTGTGCAACGCTTGTAGGAAAAATCTACATAACGTAACATACACCGAGGCTGGTGAGGAGGAGGCGGAGCTGGAGTGGCCAAGGAGGAGCCAATAGCTTCTACTTCTGGAGAGAACGTTCATTCTGAGAGGGCGTGGCTTCATATCACCTGGGCGGAGTTTGTAGAGAGGCCTCTCCTTATAGGCCAAGACAGGCCATACCAAAGCCTCGAGTCACCATTGAATGGTGCAAGTTTATGTGTGAATATACAGTCTTATGGGTTTCTTGTATCTTCGTGGGGTTGTTGCGTGTTTCTTTGGAGTTGTAGGACAGTGGTGAGTGCGTGGGTCAGAATGATAGACAAGAGTGGGAACTCCGTGGGAATGTGCAGGCACAGTGGAGAATGGAGGGCAAATGCAGTCTTTTTGTTACGGAGGGGAGGAAGTTGTGGGTTAGAATCTAGGCATCCCCATGCAGGTTACCTTGGCCGGCCATTGGAAGAGGAGGAGGAGACGAGGCAGCTAAGGGGAAAAGAGAAGGGGAGGGTCTTTATGAGCAGAGAGTATTTACTTCTCTGAAATGTGTTCTTGGAAAGCGCTTCAAGTTTGGATATATGTGTTTTAATTTTAAGGAAAGGGTCTCGAAATATTAGGTCACAGTTGCTAACTTCAACCAGGTTCTCAGAACTGTTTCTGTGTATGGGGCAACTGATGTAATAGAAACAATATTTTTCAATGCTTTAACTTTTTTTTGTATTTTTTTTATAATGTACATGGTTAAAGATATAAGAACATAGGGATATAATATATATGCTTGCATATATTGGATATACAATTCCATTTTATATGTATATAAATATACATTACACATTTTTATATCTCATAAGGTCTTTCATTTTGTATAATATTAATTTCAAATAAATAGGTTTATGTGTTTATGCCCTTTCTGCTCCTCCTCTCCCTCCTCCCAAAAGTGTCAGGCTGAAAGTGATTGGATAGATGGAATTATCTCAGCCCTCACCCAGGAGGACATATTTCCATATAATGTTTCCTTGTCCCCTTAGCTCCTTGCTACCTTTTGCTCACGGCCTGCCCGTTGCTGTCACGGATACCCACAAGTCTCTCAGGCACTTATTAGCCTGGGTCTCACTTGATCTCTGTAATGCTTCCTTCTGGTATTGTCTTCTTCCTGTGGAAGCCTCTCCTCTTGGCTAATATGGCCACAGTACCATTCTCCTGCCTTTTTGTCCTCTTGTTCTAAGTCTCCTACCTTGTAATGGGTCTCTAGACTCCTCTTGAACATGCTCAATCCTTATGAACATGTCTTCAATGTGTCTAGGTTTATCCCATGTCGATCCTTACCCTGCCCTGAATGGTACCCATTTCCAATATATATCTCTGCCCACATGGAGTTCTTTCCTTCCAACTTCAAGATCCCCCCTGTACCTGAGTTTTCTGGGTACCTCAAATTAATCGCATCTGGAATTTAACTCATGTCCTCCAGGTGCTGTCCCGGGCAGGAGGAAGCCAGCACCTTGTCTACTTAGTAGCATCTCCTACATTCAGTCCTTCGTGAAGTCCTATCGAGGTCTTCAAAGACTCGTATCTTGCATGTTTTGTCTTCAGTGACAGTTGTCTCAGTTCAGGCAGGGCTCAACATTCCTCACCCAGTCACTGATATCGTTTCCTAAGCTGGTGTCTCCTTAGTAGAAGACTCCTCCTGGATATACACGGCTCCGAGCAGATGAGCTGTCTCAAGCCTCTATGTTCCTTTGTGGATCCTTTGCTCACTAATCCTTAAGTAGACATTTTTTGGTCCTGCCCTACAGCCCTTTCTAGTTTTCCCTGTCTTCTTCATACCCAATTAGCTATTTTGTCTTCTTTTATTCTGCAGGCATAGTGACCTTCTTCCTTATAGAGTCGCTTGTACCTTTCGACACCTTTGCTGCCTAGAACTATCAACACCTTTCCCAAGGGCTTTCCACCTCAGCTTCCCCAGGCTGTCCCCTGCTTTTCTTTTGCTCCTTACTGATTATCCGCCCTTTCCCATGAGACAGAAGTCCAGTTTACTACAGTTTAACAGGCTGTGGTGCTGGGGTTTGCGTTGCTGCCCATGACTCTCTCAAGGCTGAGTATCATCGCCCTTGCCTGCCTGTGCTGGCAAGCAGTACACACATATAAATGCCTGCTAACTGCCCATGTCTTTCAACTGCAACTTTATATGCTGGGGGAGTAGATTTACTAAAAAACACTGAAGTGAGAAAACACAGCGGACATAATACCAAAACGTCTATCATTTCTCCGGTTGTCAACTCCGGTTCCTGTAGGTTGGTCTTTTCTCCGGTTGTCATGTTCCAGATCTTATTGGAGTCCAGCCGCACCAAAGAGCATGCTTTGGCACGTAAACAGCAACCTCCCATGGGAAGAGACCCGAGAGCTGGGAGATGCTAGCTCACGCAGAGCGATACTGACTTTCAAGTACGAGCTTTGAAGGAACAGTGGGCTTGTGGAAGAAGACTCGAAGCCCGACCCTCAGAGTGAAATGATTCTTCTGCGTATTTTTATAAGGATAGAGAAGATAGAATAGTGGGCCTCCTCGTTCCTCAAACACAGTGTCCCGTCATGCCCCAGAGCAACCTGCTCGCCTGGCATAGGATCCTGCCTCGCTCACCCGTGTCAGCGCTCGCTCGTAGCGCTCAGCAGAGAGTTAGGCACCCCCTCTCGCACTGCCTGCCTGTACAGAACTACAGACTTCAACTCAGAGACAGAGAATATTCCGCTTGGGAACTGCTCTTTCATTCCCAGAGGATCTGACCTGGGTATTGGCCGTGTTAGGGCCTAGCAGCATGAAGTTTTTGTTTCATTTTGGTTATTTTGTTTTTGCTTGTTTTTTTTTTTTTTTTTGCTGTAACAACCTGGCCCTGGCACATTTGAACTATGCCCGCAGGTGACTGCAGCTCCCACAAATGATCAGCACGTATCCACTCAGCAAACGATGGCCTCCTATTAGGACACGGGCAGGGAGATCTTCCAGGTTGCCGCACGCTCAGCAGGGAATAAAAACCGAGTCCCTGTTTCTGTAATGTTTATGTTCTGTGTATAATGTGCTGTGGCGGGAGGCTGAGGGACAGCATGGAGTATGCGGACAGATACACAGCAGGCGAGTGTCATGCTCAGACAAAACAGGGTCCTGGGGAGTGGTGGAAATTACCCTCTGCTGCTCTCACTTGGGAACGTCCGGGCTCCGTTTTGCATTCTGTTGCCCCGAGGCTTCATTACTTAAACAAGCATATGGGAAGAGAAAATGGTGTGCCAGTGATATGGACGATATACTTTCTATGTGTAAGCTGAAGTCAAACTGGTGGGGCATTCTAGTCTTGACAAGTCAAAATTCGACCCCTGAACTTTCCCCTTTAAGTGTAGACCTTAATTTTAACGTCAAGTCCTTCCAGCGGCCTCTCTTTAGCAACCAATAAAGACTACTTATAAATATTTCCGGTTATTATTTCTCATGTTACTTATTCCTAAAGAGCAAACATGCACATGGAAATGACTACTTGCTTGGACAACTCGAGGTGGTTTCATTTTCAAAATACGCCAAAGCTGTTCACTACTCATTTAAAAAAAAAATCCATTGGAAATGGGTTGCAACTATGACTCACTTTGCTAATCTCAGAAACCAGAGGCAGGAGGCTCACTGAGAATTTGAGGTTAGCCTGGGCTACATAACAAGTTCCAAGGCAGTCAGAGCTACATCATAAGATGCTAGATTTAAAAAATAAGAAACCAGGGCGGGAGACATTGCTCAGAAGTTACAAGTACTGGCTGCTCTTGCAGAGGACCTGGGTGTGGTTCCCAGCATCCACATGGTGGCTCGCCATCATGACTAATTCTCACACATCTCACGCCCTCTCCTGGCCTCTGTAGGCACTGCATCCAAGTGGTGCTCAGACCACACATTAAATTAAAAAAAATAAAGGGTTCATTTTACGAGTAACTAACCTATAGTTTTGTTTAATACTATGTAGCAGAAATGAGTTTACAGAGTGTTTCACGATCCTTTATAACTACGTGAAAACTGCCCTTGAACTGCACTCACACCAAAGGCTAGAGCTGTTGGCCTTCCAAGACTTGTTACTTTTAGAGAGGATGTCAGCAGTCTGCTAGGGTTTTCGTTCCTTCACACTGTTCCCCTTTACCTTGTTAGTGGCCTGAACGCGTCCTTCCCATCCATTTCCTTGTATCACTGCTTTTGGATGTGGCCTTTTATACCACCCCAGTCCTGCTGCTGGTTTGCATTCACAGCTAAACCCCATGCCCCTCGCATTCCAGCTCTACAGACTCTCTTCACTGGAGTCTCAACACTTTTTTGCCTTAAAAAAATGATTTGTTCTTGTTATGTTCATGGCTCACATCTGGGTTTCAAGAGTTGAATCTCATCGGATTGGAAGTCTTTTGAAGGAAGAGACTGCTCCGGTTGGTCTCTGGTTGCCAGTGCCTTGCACTGTGATTAATAATAATAATAATAATAATAATAATAATAAGTTTATTATTTATCAACTTATTGTCGGATCACCGATATTTAGTGTTGGCCCCATATTAAAATATCTCATTCCGTCATGGAAAAACCCCTTCATCTAGAAGGGAGAGATATTTCTATTTCCACCTTGTAAACGGAACCTGAAGAAGGGGTGATACGGCTTGCATGAGAGGACTGCACAGTCAGCATTTCAGGGCTGAGGCTGGAGCACAGACTGAGCTTGTGTTGAGTGCTGATACACTATTGACTTCAGTGTATCCCATTACTCTGAAAATTATCAATCCAGCTCAGCGTTTATGTAGCACATTTCAAACGTCTAACGCAAACATCACATGTGAGCCAGACAGGTAATCAAGTTCTTCCAGAACATTCAAATGGCCACACCACTTAAGAGCATAAATGAAATCAAGTATGAAACAGCAGCAAAGTCACAGACTATTCCAAACTAGAAAAAAAAACTTGATAAAAACAGGGAAAATGAGCCAAAATATCATGTCACAAATGAGGGATTTTTATTTTTCTAGAACCCTGCTCTGAAAGTAGGAGAAATGGGAATAGAAAAATGACCCACATCTGATGTTTGGCTTTTTGAAATTTCTTTTTATGAGAGAAGTTTATAACTTTACAGAGTATGGCTAACATATGAACTAAGAACTTAATCAACAACAATCATTCTTTAAATATTCCCCATTCTTTTTGATAAGCAGTTTTCTTTTATATCCTTGGAAAGAAACATTAGTAATTTGGCATATTCCATAATTTTTTTTGCATAATTAGAGATAATTCCCTGTCTGCTTCCTTGTTCTTTACAGGGTCACTTCCTTACAGTTTGTTAAGGAACAAATTTTGCCATAAAGCCATGTGTCTTCTGATATAATTACGTAAGTTCTAAAGTTAATCGGAATTGACGAGAGAGCCATACGTAAGTATAGACATGGGGTTGGCAGCGGAGGAAACTTGGAAGTCACTGACCTAAGTGTGAAGCAGAGAAAGGAGCCGTTTACTACAGTCCACTCGCTGACTTGGTGGCCGCAGTTGGCCACCGTGAGCAAGTTTAAGGACTAAGCAGCTAATTCTCAGCACAGACAGCTTCGCAGCACAGAATTTACCCTCTAACCCCACCTGAGCTGCTCTCCTGATATCAGAAAATGAGTCTCTGCAAAGCCCATACAGGACAGTAATTAGTCCCCACTTCACACATTGGATTTAGTGCTTTGGAGTCACTCAAGGCGACTGTGGCATTTACGTATCATTTAAGGTAATGAGCCAGCGGCATGGTTTTCTGAGAGGGTGGCTTGTTCAATAGAAGTCATGAAGTAGACCATTCAACATACAAAAATCACCTTCATTCTAGAATGATCTGAGTATTCACTGGCGAGGAAGAAGGACCCGAAAAATTATTCCTGGCTAATGACTCTCATGCTACTCCTTATCACACCTGTTTAAACCAGACCACAGCCAGAATCTATGCAGGGACACCCAAAACTGAAGTGGGGTGGGGGATGAAGGAATGGGGGGAACGGAGAAAGGAAGGTCCAGGAGCTTAAGAATATAGAAAAGTCTTAGGTTGGCTCCCATCAGAGATCAATACTGGGGTAGCATTAAACAGGAAATATGGGTTGTATATATTTTGTTCTCTTAGTTGGAAATTATGATTAACTTGAGGTAGTGTTATCAAAAATCACCTGAAAAAAAATATGAAAATTGTGAAAAAATACCAGGCACCTTACCCCTTGCTTTCGGAGATAAAATGTTTTCTCAAGAAGCATTCCAGGAAGTGGTAAATATGCCTCCACAGGCTTCTCTTAAAGGAAGAAATAACCTACTAATGTCTCACACAAGACAAAGGAGACACCTTCATAGACCTTCCTTCTTAACGAAATACAAAAGTGTCTCAGTTTTAGTGACAACACCATCATCATCATCATCATCATCATCATCATCATCATCATCATCATGTGAATTTCTCTTGTTTATGTTAGGGAAATGAATCCCTCAAACTTTTCCCCATCATCTCATACTAGAGAGTCCTTGTGAGTCTAGTATTGTGCAGGCTAATGGCAGATCAATCCATCTATATCGATATCAGGAAAGCTTTATTTTGGTATTCTTTCATCTGTGATTTCAAAGGACTTTATCAATGTTTGAAGCAAGACTTGCATCATTTCCCTTAGAGGATAAATAGGAAAAAAGTCTAAATCCTCTTCGGTGCGAGGTCCTTCAGGGCGTGGACATTTCTACTGTGTGAGAGACTCCAAGTATGTAGCATGACCTCCGTTACACACCGCTGTGCATTCTAGGTGGTACAATAGATAGTGTTTACAGATAACACATCGTGTGTCCTTCCTACGTGTTCTCCATCAAAACTCTCATTCTCACTTTTCCTTTGTGCTATTTAATTCTGTATAATCCAAACAAGCTAATGGAATCTACAAGGTTAATGACTGACACACCGATCTTGCCAAAGATATCTGTAATTTGAAGGAATGGACATCTCTCAGTTGACTTACAATACATGACCTATGCAAGATGCTCAGGATAGATTTTATTTTTATCTCAGGTGCTCAATTAACTGCAATAGTTATGAAAGTAGCTAGAGAAACACAAGTTTTATATTAATATATTCTACATCAACAGGGATATGTTGATTGTCACAAATGCCTATGGCAGTCACATATAACACACTATAGAACCAGAAGATGTGGAAAAGTAATTAAACTTCCCTTAAGTGAGGTCCCACACATGAGCAGTACTAGACAGTCCTTCATTATCTTTCTCTTGGCTTGTAATTAGTTAACCATTTACAAGAGAAGCAGAACACAGGAGAATTCGTTCAAAATTGAAGATGCCCACATCTTTGAAAGCATCACGAGTTAAATGCTTACACAAGTTTCTGGATCAGATGGAAATAAGCAATGTAAATTTCCATGGCCTTTAATTGATGTCTGTAGGATCGAGGCCTTGGCTTTTGTTTCCTTATTTGTGAGAGGGCTGTAACAATAGTTCAGCTGTAATTTTGTTTGTGTGGAAATTGAATGAACTAAAGGATGAACAGGTAAAGTGTGGTCATTAGACACCTTCTCAAACCCAATGTTGGGACGACACATAGCTGGAGAAACATTATTTTTGCTTGCATATCATCTATCTACCTACTATCATCTATCTATCAATCTATCATCTATTATCTATTTATCTCTACCCATCCATATATCAACTCTCTTTTATCTATAATTCATAACTATTATCTTGAGATATTAATGCCTTTGAAGCAATTACAAAGTTTAAAAACCAATATTGGATAGCTGAAATTGTTCTGCAGAGGTATGCTCTAATCATTGCTCATATGCTTCTAGTAAAATGTCCTATTTCCAGTAGACTTATAAGCTTCTATCTTAATTCAAAACATATGAGAACAATATAGACATCCTCTATGAATAACAGCACAGAAAATAAGGAAGATTAAAAGGCTGGACAAATGTACTATCTGTGTCATGTTTGCTTTTTGAATCATGAGTAGCCTTTGGTTATTTGTTTGGTTATTATCATGAATTATGACTGGCTGAGCTATTCGAATGTGTCTGTTTACCTTGCTGGGTCTGTTTTGATCTCATCTTAAAAGCAATCTAGGCTGTTAGTAAGAGGGAATGAACAGTGCTGACACGACTCGCTTAAGGTCAGAATGGACAAGTATGACTGTTATGCAAATAAAATTGGCCAGGATTACATAGTCAACCCTTGCTGCTGTAAATTTTACATTACAATTAATGTAAAACTCATGGGCATACCTAAGTGGCTTACAGTTGACTTACTAAAGAGTCTATAGTTTAGAACTTACTGTATTACTACTACAACCTCCGTATTGTAGTAGTTTGGACCATTCCTGACTTAGTGGTTAAGTGTGTCACTCATACTCACTGTATTCATTCCTAATCTATAGTGAGTGAAACACTAGTGACTGAACTTCTTATATTTTTGGTTGTGAGCCTAGCCTTTAACGGCTGAGCCATCTTTCCAGCCCCTGACTGAATTTCTTAGCAGGATAGTGTATATTATCGAGTCTACAAAAGACATCCATGCTATATTCTCTCACAAGATAAAATGATTATTGGCTATAATATTAAGGATGCATTGTGGGTAATTGTGTTGACTTCAGATTAATTCAAATACTTCTCCCAGTTCTTGTAAATGAGGGTGTTTTGTGGTTTTATGCTATTGTAATACCTAATGGTTTTATTACTTATCTTATAATCTCAGGCTTAGAGATGACAATAAGATTCTTCTTGCATTTAGATCACAGATTTTTTTTTCTACAAAGCACTCAATTGCATTCTATCCTGATGACCCAACAATCACTGAGATTTAAAAGAATTGGCCCAGACTTATAGAGAATTACTAAAATAAAATCATTTTTATCATAGAGTGCGTCACAAAAATATTATAGCTGTTTATAAACTCACAAGCATACTGACAAGCCTCTTTATAACAGAACAAGAGGCAGTCAGTAAGACACCAAGACAACAGCGACTCACAGGACATCAACATTCATAATACATTTGAAACAAGATGCCTTCTTACCTAGCATGCAAACACATTTGACATTCTGTTCAGGATTCTCAAACAAGACTTCGCCACACCTCTGTAACAGAAAGACAGCTTTAGTTACTTCAAGATTTCAAATGAGAATTCTCAAGCCAATATATCCATGCAGCTGACGTCACCATGCTATTGTTCTATCCTTGTTTTCTTTAGTTACCTGGGCCTACTCACTATGCTCACTATACAGCAGTGGCCTGTTGTTAAATCAAACATTGGATTGCTAGGTTTTGCCTTGCACGAATGTTTCGAAATTAA
Source organism: Rattus rattus (assembly GCF_011064425.1). NCBI lineage: Eukaryota > Metazoa > Chordata > Mammalia > Rodentia > Muridae > Rattus > Rattus rattus. Next base: position 215,960,736 of record NC_046155.1, on the reverse strand, counting down.
AATTATAATTAAACTGTGGACAAGAAAGTTGGTACTCCTCAACTTCTTCTGTCATAAAGATTTTCCTGGAGACAGGACTTTGAGCGGTCAGTCTAGGATCGGCTGCTCCAGCATGCTTCACGTCCCTGCCAACAGCTGGCTCTGTGCACCCATGAGAAGCCATGACTTCAGTTGAACCCCATTAATAACAGTTCCCCTCTCAGTGAAACATCCTACCAGGCCGAATAACCCGAGGCCGATCACTCTCAGAGCTGGGCCGCATTTAGCATTGCTGTTATTCTGAGTGACTCACTCTACACGCAGATATAGATATTATCAAAGCCGAGTGGCCAGTCAGAACTTTCTCAGAACAGGGAAGGGACAAGTAAGATGTAAAACAGAGCTTTTCCGAGCTCACAGACTTGGGGAGTACCAACTTTCTTGTGTATGGTTTAATTTTAATTTGAATTTCAAAAACATTCATGCCAGGCAAAACTTAGCAATCCAATGTTTGATTTAACAACAGGCCGCTGTTGTATAGTGAGTATGACTGGCCAACAGGATTAGTATTTGTGTTTCTATATGAACTGCCAAAACCAATATGAACATAATAATCTGATAGAAAATGGATAAAATACACAGCAAGTAATTCACAAAGGGGAGAGATGAATGATCAATAAGCCCAGAAAATATACTAATTGGGAATAAATAAATTACACTAAGATAAAGTGAACCACTCCAATAATTGTGAATTAAATGTACTGAGATACAAGGCTTTTGAAAACTGACAGATTTGACAAAAATTGGATGTTTGGAAACATTAAATATTTTTAAAAACATAGAGAAATGTGAAGCTTTTCTTTCATGCTTTTGGGGCTAGGGTATAATAGTCACTGCAGATTTGGTAAATGTTAGTAAAACCCAGTAAAGTTGAAAAGTCAGACATTGTGACAGAATAATTTTGTAGAATTTTAACTAGAATTATTTTCACATACAACTTCGGTGAAATATCCATGAGTTGAATTCTATAATTAAAAATAAATTAGGACTCTATAAACTCTAAAAGCATATATAACATACAAAGGACTTACATAAAATACATAATATTCATATTATGGAATGCCAAACACACATAATTTTCAAATTATACAAAACGCATACTTAAGCCATGAAAATGTCACATTCGCATTGTGGAGGCAGTTCAGCAGGGGACAGTTGTTATAGAAATGAATACATAAGCTTGAATCCCTAGAATCCATGTGAAGGCAGGCACAGTAGAAAATGTCTATAATCTTAGCACTTTCACTGTGGGGTGGGAAACAAAGACAGAGGGATACTGAAGGCTGTGGGCCAGGTAGCCAGGCATTCGTGGTAGGGAACCACGGCTAGACCCTGTCTCAAAATGTGGTGGAAAGCTAGGGCCAACACACACACACACACACACACACACACACACACACACACACACACACACACGGTAAAGTATACTATCTTGCTAAAAAGATCCCCATATCTTACAAAGATGAAAATATCCAAAACAGCATACATTTCTTATGAATACATTAATTTACTAAAAACGAAAAACATGAACCGAATAACCAATGAGGCATCCAAAGTAGGGTATGGAGAAGAGACTGCAGAGACAGTATGCAGGAGGGCATACAAGGTCACCGACTTGTTCTATAAGTATTGTTCGTGCCTTAGATTATTCTCTAACTTCACTATATGAGACATATCAGGAATGAATCGACGATATCCAATGCTTTGAATATCAAAGTGGCCCTCTGTCCAATGTAGGTCTGTATCAGTGTGTCCTTGGGTTCATGGAGGGCAATTAGTTGATAACTTGTTCATATCACTAAATTATTATCTTTTCATTTATTTTTTTTCTTTATTAACTTGAGTATTTCTTATTTACATTTCGATTTCCGGGCCAACATCCCCCTAACCCCTCCCCCTCCCCTTCTATATGGGCTTCATTTATTTTTTAAATAAACTTCATTATTTAGCTCTGTGTCAGGCCTAGTCTGGAACTGACTGTGTAGACCTGGCCCCCAACTTACAGAGATCCACTTGCCTCTACCTCCTGGGTTCTGAGGTTAGAGGATGAGCCACCATGTCTAGCTATTTCCCTTGCTCTGACAAAGACTGGCAGTCTAATCGTGTAATCCTATGTTCTCTTTCAAAGTTCACAGCTTGGTTAACTACATTCCCTGAAGGGAAAAGAAATCAACATTCCTCACAGCTAACTGTGAAATTCTCCGTGGGAGAATTCTCCTACCTGAGCATCAGTTTCTAGGTTGACCTATACCGTGTAGGAGATGGACAGTGAGTCCAGGGATTGGGAAGAAAGCAAGTTATGATGGGAATCAGGAGGTAGAACTGTAGGAGAGGGAGGCAGGGGGCCCTGGAAGTCTGTAAGAGGACTTTCGGGCTGTGAAGGTGAGAGGACGCTGAATTCTAGATGGAGAGTTGAGATCACGAGCGTCTGCTGACCCAGTGTGCTGTGTATCATGCCATTTAATCTTCTCTTGCTTCATCTCCTTGGATGTATAATGGCGATGTTGATATATGCCACCAAGGTAGGCCAGGGAGCAAATGTGGGGATTAATGACCCATGCAGTCTGATCAAGCTGGTTGTTCCTGTTTTGTTTGTATTTTGACAGGGGTTAAGCCCTTTAAAATAGCCAGGTTCTATTTTCTGCATCACCTGCTTTTAAAAGAGGTATGTTTACAACCCCAACGAGTTAATCATTATTTCTAGATGAAAGGTCAGAGATTCCTAAAATGTTTTCAGCTTCTTAGCAGAATAACTCTCCATTGGTGTCTTCTCTGGGTTAATGATAAAGCCCATATATCCACTGCCATCGGATAGGTGCTCTTTTTTCAATGCAGGGGCTTCCCATGCATTGTGGGTAGAAGTTGCATGACTTTCCATGGCTCTGGCGTGTTAAGGGAAGCTTGAGATGTGTCTCTCAACAGGCATGTGTGTTTGGACTGTCAGGATCAAACTGGGAGGAATGTCTGAAACACCCCCTAACAGTCATGACCTGCCTGGGTTCACTGACCAGACAAGCTCGTTACCAAGTAGCAAAGGGAGGTGTTGTGTCCCTTTTTATGATGATGAGACCTTCTGCTTCCTTGTCTTTATTTCTATGACAATCTGGTTGCTGGCTGAGGCACCTTTAACTAGCTCCTTAATCGCTTTGGTTTTCTCAAAGTTACCTAATGATACCAACAGGACCCAGAAGGGAATGGGATCATTCACAGGACATGCCTCAAACCACATTCTCTCTGGTGCCTTTTCTCATTAATGCACATTAGTGTTTACCAGGCCTTCTCTGCCAGGCCTCCGCTCACTGTGCAGCTCAGGGCGATGACCTAGTTTAGAAGATTAATTAGGTTAAGCTACAGTATCCCTACTCTATACAGACTCCAACACAGTCAAAGAGCCTATATTGCTGCTGGGTTGTGAGGTCTGCAACCCCCTTCCTTCGATGATCTGGTCATGTTTGTTGGGATGCTCCATTTGGGTAACTTGATTCTGAATGACTTCTGGTTTTGATCAACAGAAGTCGACTTCTTAGATAGTCCATCTTTGTGTCACTTTCCATGTTTGAAATAGCCAGATCATCTTGTTTCTGCCCGACGATTCCAGTGAAAACAAATCATAAATACCAAGGCGTGGCCATTGAAGTGCCAATCCAAGATGTTGGAGCCATGCTAGCAATGAGGAGATCCTCCTGGCATACACTCTTCTTGAGGCACATGAAATTGTATGCATTCCAGTCCACTATCTGCACAAGCCATAAAGAATCAACCAACTTCATTGTTAGTATCCCTAACATGTCTCATTGTAGCCTTGGTGTTTTGATCTGCCAGATCCCCGAAACTCTTAGAAGTTAACTAAGTATTTATGACTTTGCTAACATTTATTGAGTTTGATGGCTAAAAACTGTTCTAAGTGCTGTCTGGCTACCATTTCATATTCTCATTATAGTCCTGTAACAATAGTAAACTGAGGAGAGACAGGAACACTCACTCTCTCTCCAGTGAGTGGGAATCTGTTGTTGCATAACCAAGATTTCTGGATTTCCAGATACCGGCTACTTTGTTGTTCCTTGTAGCACAGGCTACCTAGACTGTGCCTGGAGACACTCCCGTTACTCGCCCATTTGTTTCTGGCTTTGTGACAGAGAGCTCAGGCTGTAGATCACAGGAACCCACTGCTAGTTCATCTCATCCACTCTGTCATCTGGGGTCAAACCTGCTCTCCTAGCTGTAAAATAGGGTGATGTTACCTATATCACAGAATCATTTCAATCTTAGTTTTAATTCACTGTAAGCAAGGATGAACTATATTAAAACACTACAGGGACTGAAGTATAAATTTAAGGGTAAACATTAAACTCATTCATTAACACCCTGTGTTAATCCCTGTAGTGTTTTTCAGACTTAAACCAGAAGAAATACTTGGTATTTTAAATCAATATTTTGTATATGGACTAACACTAATTCAGTTAGTGTTAGTTAAGAGTTTTGTGCATCGTTGGGTGTTTGACTTGCTCAGTGACGTTATTCCCAATAGCCACAATATGGCACGGACATCAGTGGTCCAACGCTTGAAGACAGCGAAGCATTTCACAAAGTATTCTTTAGCCAGAGGACTGAGGAAGGTACTTTTATCACTTGCTATGATGTAGATGAATAAGAGGGTGCTGTGCTAGGTGAAATAAGGTGGGGGCAGAGCATAAATATCATATGATCCTCACCTGTGTGTACAATCTGAAAAAGTTGAATTTATAGGAGCAGAGAGCAAGGTAGTGGCTACTGATGGGGAGGAAGCCTTCAATGGCTACAAGGTTTCACCCAGGCAGGGACCTGAGGATACCAATTTTGCAATACCAATACATTGTACCCTTGATAATTGCTAAGAAAATTGTGTTCACACAAAAAATGGTATGCAATATAATGTATCTGCTAATTAGCTTCATTTAGTAGGTATAATGTTATTTTCACAACTGAAACATAATAATAAAAAATCTTAAATTTAAAGCTGGCATCAATTTAAAGTTAAAACTTTTAATGTCTACTAACTAAAACTGTATATTCTGGTAAAGTATACAATAAAAAGTATTTCTCTTAAATAAATTGGTTTTCATTATGTTTCTTATAGATATGAATCTTGACATTAGCAATAACTTTAGGAGACATTTCAGTTTTCAACAAGTTTACTTTTCTTAAAAATTGTATCCGATGTGATACTAGTCAAATTACTAGTACTATGCTCACTAGGAATTGTAATGGCAGCAACAGGATCTGAGTGTGGTCTCATTGTTTAGCCTGCTACTTTCTTAAGGAAACTGATAACTTTCTTTGCTGTTGTCACAAGTAAGTTTTAACTCACCTTTTTCTTTTTCTTTTCTGGAACTTGCTATCACTGGTATGTAGAAACCTCTTAGCCTCCAGTAACTAATCTGTCTAGAAAAAGTATCTTCCGACCTGAGAAGAGAGGGACAGCCACTCACAACTTAAGATGGAGAACCTCAGTGTTGTGAGGCTTCTCTCTGTGTTAGCAGAGGCAAGAACAGTTTATTGCAAGTGCATGATGTTAAATTCTAGCAGAAAATAAAAGCGGTGATCCTCTGATTTTTTTTTTGTTCTTTTTTTTCGGAGCTGGGGACCGAACCCAGGGCCTTGCGCTTCCTAAGCAAGCGCTCTACCACTGAGCTAAATCCCCAACCCCAGATCCTCTGATTTTTGTTTGCCACATTTACATTTTCTTGTTTTTATAGAATGATTTAATTAAGGGAGCTGGGTGTTTGTAAAATCACTGGAGGATCATGCTATCGTCTGGGCCCGCACAAGCGACTGCCAACAGACTCAGCGGGCCATGAGCTCAGTGGGCTGGTGGACCACAATTGGAAGAGCGGAGAATGGGCAGGCACCAGCGAATTGTTGACGTTAAGAACACAGCATGCGGCAGCAATCCAGGGATCACAGAACTTTTGGCACAATGGCCTCTTGAAATCCGTAAAGCCAGTGACTGAATATTGAATGTTACTGTCGAAAACCCAACATCACTCTGTGTTTAAAACACTCACAAGCAAAAACAAAACAAACCCTCTACATAGATCAGGCTCGCTTTGGAAAAGCAAGCAAACAAACAAACAAGAAACAAACATCAAAGCTGAGTTCTCGGAGTTAAAACACTAGCCATGGTCAGACTGCTTAGAAGTTGCTGGACTTTGGTGGGAGGAGAAATATGTCTTGTCTGTCTGTCCTGAAGGAGCAACCAAGGCAATCTGCAGGGGCTTAAGCTCCATCACTGGCTGGAGCCTTCCTCCATCCGTCCCGTAAGTCTGCCGTGTAGAACGGGACAAATGCCCACATGGATATTTGGGCTCGCATCTGTTTCATTAGCTCATTCCCAGGTCCCCAAATGTCTAGGATGGTGACTAACACACAATGTGTGCTCGCAATGTTCACGTAATGAGTGGGCAACACATTCGTTAACATGGCTTGGGGGTATATAATGGCACTATCTGAGTTAGCCTGAGAGGGGATATACCGTCTGGCCATTTATGCTTATGAGTTAGTAAGTGGCGTTGTATACAGAGACCCACTGTATGAAGCTGCAGTGGGGTGATAAGGACTCAAACCTGACCCGAGGAAATATTTTAAAATTGGTTTTCTAACTGATGGTGGCAGTATATCCCTGTGATCCCAACATTCGAGAGGCAGGAGAACCACAGTCTAGAGATCAACCTGGACCACATAGAACACTGAGGACTACGTAGACTATTCAAAGTCAGTTGTAACAATAATGGTAAGACCCGATCTCAAAGCCCCGGTGATGACGTAGCTCCCCTTACCTAACAGCATAAGGCTCTGTGTTCAGATCTCAGCACCACACAAACAATGTAAAAACAAACAAATAACAAACCCTAGACGTTTCTCGATTGCAGTTTCCCATCTCACAGCTTCCCAGAGCAGACAAGTAACTGACTGAATAAATGAATACTCAAGACATTGGTGGAGTGCCAACTTGGTACATGTGCGATGCTGTGAATGTCCTGTCCTTTTAGAGGACAGTATGAAGTACACAAACTAAAGGGTTCCTTCAGTTATGGCACCCAGCCCTGATGGCCTGTCACAGAAAAGGAGGTGAACCCGTGGCTGGGCCTGGAAGGTAATAAAACCTTAGCTATCAAGAGATACCCCACCCCCATCACAGCGGAAGAAGCCAGAGCAAAGCTTGTAGGGTCAGATACATTGTCTCCAAAGACTGGGCCAAAGCTGTGGTGGGTCCCGGCAGAGCGCTTAGTGAAATTAGTAGCCGTGAGCGAGACTGGAGGAAAGTAGGGCCCTGTAGTAAATTGAAAGTTGTTCTAAGCCAACCGGGAGGAAGGCTTGCTTTTGGTAAGTGGGAATTTAATGAATTCTTTTCGTTTTGTAATAAACAATTATAATTTAACATCAGATATCCCTTACCAGAGGTAGTGCCTGCGTTCTTTTTGCTTGTTTTAGAAGGTCTTGGAGCCTAAGGTGTCCCTTTGTTCTGTTTTCTTGAATTATTTCATAGAACCCCAAAGGGTTCTCCCGCCTCCCAGTCAGTGCAAAGCTCATGCGAGGCCGACTGCTGCTACTGTGGAAGCCATTAGCACCTTGTGGGAAGGCATGGCAGTTTCCCTGCTCTGGAAGGATTTGTTTTCAGGGTCTCCTTTACAGTGGCTGTAGTCCACAGTGTTTTGTCAGTCCTGCCTACTGCGTGGGTGGCACAGTTAGGCTTTCGTCTCTGAGCACTGTGGCAGCCCTTAGCACTTTGGGACCAGAGGCCAACAGATTTGGAACCAGGGCAGATTTTAGCCCAGGCTCATGTTTTTCTTCCTAAGCTTTTCCAGTGAAGGAGCAGATTTCCATCCTATTGCAGGCTGTTAAAACGTCAGACTAATAAGTTTTCAACAATCTGTCAGTGCAGATCTCCAGCAACAAGCTGGCATTGCCTTTGGATCCTGGCCTTGTGGTCCAACCCAACCCCAGCCAGTCAAAATAAGAGACACAACAGCAAAAGAGAGGGGAGAAAAAAATCAGATAATCACCTCAAGCCAAGCAGAAATTCTTAACAAATCCATTGTTGTCATTTGCCAACAGCAACTCTGTGGTCTGACTAACCTGGTGTGACCCTCAGGAAGGGCCATCTCTCCAAAAGCTCTAATTAGCTATGGTCAGGAGTGGCTCGAATGATATTAATGCCATTGCTATTGGGAAATAAGCCTACCTGCTTTTAACAGCTTTGTTTTTTTCCTTCAGTCAAAGAACAAAATGTTAGTTCAATGGCGTATGCTTTCTATTAGAGAACGGCCAGCAGCAGCAGTCTCCAGAGAGCCGCTCAGCATTTTATTACAGACCCCTATTTTTAAATGTTTAAAAACTACTTATTATGAACCAAAACTTGGAAAACCTGGTTTCAGCCAGAGAGAGAGAGAGAGAGAGAGAGAGAGAGAGAGAGAGAGAGAGAGAGAGAGAGAGAGAGAATATATTAAATTACTAAGCAAATGTCCAGAATGAACTATTTTGTCATTCTGACCCCAGGCAGTAGCAGACAGTAGAATGGCTGTGTCCTTCTGGTCGACCTCCTTTGGAGAGCTGCTGGGGTCAGATGGCACACAGGTTGGGAAGCTAGCCTGCATTGAAATGCACAGTGAAAACTGCTATTCTCACCGTGTCAGTAACATGACTCTAGCCTCCAGGCAAGCATACTTCTAGCAAAACTGCACCTGAGGATTGGTATCCTGAAGCATAGGTGGGAACTCTCTCTCAAGTGCATCGAGCTATTGCAACTAGGTCCAAGTATTTTGGGAAGAATCCTGGTATGAGCTCTGAAAAACACTGTACATCAGATTCAGATGCATAAACTCCGAATCTGAACAGCGGAAAACTTGACTGGGAATTTTTGCAATGCGGTCTAATCTTTTATTTATCACCTCAGAGTCTCGAGGGTTGATTACCAGCCATTGTCATAAATGTTTAATGTATACATCGTGAGTTATTAAAGGTGAAGTGGAGAAACAGTGGAAGAAACAGGAAGAGGTCTAAGAGAACAGGTAACTAAACATAATGAAAACCACTTAGCAGTTGAGGTTCAAATCCCAAACCTGGACCTTATTAGTTGTGTGATCTGTGGCCCCGTTGGCTTTATTTTTTGACTCTCATTGTGGGGGTGAGGGAGGAATAATGCTTACTCATGATGGTCATAATATATATGTGATACATATGTATAGCGATTATGTTGAAAATGGTCCCATGGATTGGAATCCTTGACCCCCAGATGATGAAACTGGTAGGGAATGAGAGGTGTGGCCTTGTTGGAGGAGGTGTGTCTCTGGGGTAGGCTTTGAAGTTTGATAAGCCTATATCTTTTCTAGTTCTCTCTCTCTCTCTCTCTCTCTCTCTCTCCCTCCCCTCTCTATCTCATTCTTTCTGTGTATGTCTGTATGTCTCCCTCTCTTTCTGTTTCTCTCTGTCTCTCTCTGTGTCTCTGTCTCTGTGTCTCTGTCTCTGTGTCTCTGTCTCTGTGTCTCTGTCTCTCTGTCTCTGTCTCTCTGTCTCTGTGTGTGTGTGTGTGTGCCTCTGACTCTCTTTCTCTTTTTGTCTTTCTGTCTTTCTCTGTCTCGTGCTTGTGGATCAGCTGTGAGCTCTCAGTGTCACTCCTGCTCGCTGCCATGTTCACCGCCATGGTGGTCGTGTACTCTAACCCTCTGGAACCATGAGCTGCCACATATTTAATGCTTTCTTTTATAATTTAAGGCATTTTGTCACAGCAATAGAAAAGTAAGTCGGTGCATAAACACCTTACATCCTCTAGAGCCCATCACATGGCCTTTATGAAGGTGGTTTTGTGGAAGAAGACGGGGAGGTGTAGTGCATACCCTTTCGGTGCTGCTGTGTGTGTGTTGCAGAGCACAGTTCCTGCATCGGTCATGGGACCTGGTGAGGAGATATATTTTGTTCTTCCTGTGATAGAGATCACTAATTTGAAGGAGGGAAACTACAAAGTTAAAGGTCTAGAGAGCAGAGGTGGGTGAGGAACGGACGGAGATGTTCAGCTTCCTTGTGTCTCCCTCTCCTTAGCCACTGAGGAAGGGTGAAGGACCTGAGTGAGTTTAGGGAATGGTGTCTTCACAGGCGACCAAGTTGGCCGCACCCCAGTGGGCACGGAAAAGCTTCAGGAAGATTGTGCAAAGAGAAAGGAAAGAAGAAACAATACTATGTTACCTTTCAGTTGAGATTGAAGCCCAAGTGAAACTGGGAAGGTATTTATTCTAGGTGACATAATTATAGATGGGAAAATCTAAAGATGATTAAGGAAATGAAGGCAGTCAAGAATGGATACAAAGGTATGGGAACAAGTTCATCATAAAGATCCTGAATCTGAGAAACATGAATCCTGGAGAAGGTTGCAGGACTGTCAAGACCATGCAGGATTCCACTTAATGAAGTCACTGTAAGTCAGAGACGCTTTGCTCCAGACAGTAGAGTGCTCCTAGTAGTGCTTCTTATGGTCATATAGTGGGAGTACAGTTCAACAGCAGTGCATGGTGGGAAAGCTGTTGTCATATTATTACTATGCTTTTGGGTTGGAATATACCCTATTAAGCATGGCACCATCTTATTATTGAATTATGATGTCATCTCTACGACTTTAATACTCAGGGAAGCTTGGGGGTCCCTCCAGCACAGCCCACTGCTTACCGCTTCTGACTTAAGAGTTTCAAATCTATCATGAATGTATTATGAAACCATGGCCCTCAAAATCATGCATAGGGTAATGGGGCTTTGCTACTTGTTCTGTTTGTGATGGGGGAAACACATGACTGTGGTTGAGTATGTACTGAAAAGAGGGATCAAAGTCAAAACGTGGATCCCAGAAGTCAGGACAGCTATGGCCTGGGCCCAGAAGTGCTTCCCTACGCCTTAGGCATTTCTTCCTCAGGATCCTGTGGAAGAGCATGCTATATTTCAGGAAAACCATTCCTTTACTCATCTATTACCATCAGAGAGAGAGAGAGAGAGAGAGAGAGAGAGAGAGAGAGAGAGAGAGAGAGAGAAGAAGGAGGAGGAGGAGGAGGAGGAGAAGAGAAGAAGAAGAAGAAGAAGAAGAAGAAGAAGAAGAAGAAGAAGAAGAAGAAGAAGAAGAAGAAGAAGAAGAAGAAGAAGAAGAAGATCTGAAGCAGAATGGGACTCCACGTGTTTCCCCCATTGCCAGCAGAACATGTAGCAAGTCCTCAGCACATGCTCACTGCTGTCCCTGAAACCCCAGCATGGTGAGCACTCAGAGTACCTGCCTTTCTGTCTTCCCCACATTGCCAACAGGTAAGCACTGACAGTTGCTACACGACAAATACGTCCTCATAACTGCTATGCTTCAGCCATCTGGCCAGAGCATCTATGCCTTCAACCTCGCCTTTCTTTATTTACCCTGCAATTTTCAAGCTACTTTATGAGGCTTTGCAGATGGCAGAAGCTTAATAGATAATATCAGCAATACCCCCAAATCTTTGCAGAGGCGTCGTCATGATCCAGAGACTCGTGGTACCCCATCCAGACTGCAACTGAAGGGTTATTTACTCAGGACAAAGGAGTAGTTATAACGGGCTCCTTGCAGCCCAGTGCCACAAGGTTTCTGTACATAAACCAACAATTAAATGTAATCCTATATACTTACAGTTTTGAAAGAAATTCAAACCAGTTCTTGGAACTAAAGAAGCCAGCACTAGAGAAAATGACTTCCAGAACATGAAGCCCAACATGAGAACACAGGACCTCTGCGCCACAAAGGAACACACACTCTTCCGTGAGGAAAAGGGCTCGTTGTATAACTAAGTACATGAGGCCGAAGGCTCAGTATTCTCCGGGACAATCAAAACAGGACTCCTGGTCAACTCATACTGGCCATTCCATAAGGACGCCTCTGAGACACAGATCTGGTTTTAAGCAGTCTATAAATTCTACTTGCATCTCAGAGAAATGACTGACTGATTTAACGAGCTTCAGGTGACCATGAAACACTGGGTGTTTTGCAGATGGTTTTATTCTACTTTGACATTTCATCTTTAACCCCACCACATTCCTTGACAAAGCAACATTTGAAAGACATCTCATCTTGACTCTCCCTCTCGTCACTAAGATAGGAATTTCCCCCTAATTTCCTGCTATTCTCCAACACCTAGATCAAATTCTATCATATCTTAAATTCTCAACGAATGTTGCTCAACAGACTGAATGAGCAAGCTGGCATAAAAGTCCTTGGACACGTTCATTTCTACACGGTGGCCAAGTTAAAAGCGGCAAGATGCTGGGACTCTTAAAAGAAATACATGATTGTGTGTGTGTTCATGTGTGTGCATGTGTGCATGTATGTGTATGTGCGCGCCCATGCATGTCTGCATGAATGTGTGAATATGTGTGTGCACCTGCATGTGCATGTGTGCATGTGAGTGCATGTGTGTATGTGTGTGTGTGTGTGTGTGTGTGTGTGTGTGTGTATGCTGAAGACTGAACCACACAATATCTGAACTCATAGCGGAGTTATACTTTAAAATAAATTCAAGTCATCAGTTTGAGGCCATTATTCTTCTAAGAGGTTGCTGTGCATGGAATTTACTGTGAGTGCCATTAGGTGGAGTTACACTTGAAGGCAAAGGTTTCTCAAAGTATTACAGTTTTTGAAATATAATTCTCTCTGGAAAACTAGCAAATGCTGTGTGTGTCTTTCTTTAATCCCAGGTCCCTGCAGACTATATATAGAGTGACTTCAGCCACTCACTGAAGAACACCTATGAGGTAGGTACCTACTGCATGCCAAACATTTTCAGATTCTACTGTTCAATGCTGCAGCTCAGGTCCCATATTTATATAGCCTAGCCTTGCAATCTGAAGACTAATGAACTAATAAAATTGGATTAATGTGCATTATTTTAGCACCCTGATACAGGTTTCTAAATCTCATAGCAATTTTTTTAAATGGCAAATAATACAAAAGTGAAACAAAGGAACAAACTTTGTTTTAACGGTCAAGATTCATACCAGGAAAGTAGTGTAGCATCTCCTTAACCCCTCAGATATTTCAAGCATTTGAGTAGAAGGTTGTCTAAGGCCCCTTGGGGCTGGCTTGTAGGTCCTGTTTTGTTATGAGTTCCGTCATTTTTCTGCTTCAAGATGCTTTGCACCCTCTCTTCATAAACAGAGGTGACTATTGATTCTAATGTGAATTTTTACTAGCATTGATGGTCTCATGGGAGAACTTAGTAATGAGAATGCAAACAACCAAAGAGGTGGAACCTCAGCAGAGATGAGCAAGATAATTCTGTCATTGATTTACCTGTCAACTGTTAAAACTTGGCCATGGGTAAATTTAGTCCATGGGGGTCAGAATGTTATAGGATCTGAAAAGAGGGCTCTTTAAGGAAAAGAGTAAAACAGTCAAGCACAATAGAGACAGTGTCTTGGAAAGTATCAATGAACTTGGTGGAAGAATTTAGGAATTCTGATGATCATAATTTGGCAGCTTGATTTGCTCTGGGAGTTTCAAACATGTGGTTAGTTGAGCTGGTAATAAAACTTTCTCACAAGGAAACTGTTGACTCCCTAGAGTCATTGTGAAAGGGCTCCAATAAGGGTGCCCTTGAGAAGTGAAATATGGCATGCTCTCAATTACACACCCAATGCCAACAACCTCAGAAGTCTTACTGTGGTAAGTGGATGATGAATGATGTATCTTGTAGTCTTTGTGATGTATGGTTCCCTAAGATATCCTCTGAATCTGAATATCCTGACAATAAGTACTATGACACATTTTGTTTTGGCTGTCTCATGTATCCCCAGCAGGTCTCAATACATACACAAGGGTGAACTTGAACTGCTGGTCCTTCTGTTTCCATCTCACCAGTGTTGTAATTACTGTAATTACTACACCCCGTTCATGCAGGGGTCAGGACTGAGCTGAGGGTCCTGTGAACACTAGGCAAGCATTCTACTAACAGAACCACTTCCCTGGTACTTGCCTGTTTGACCCTACCTCAGTTGTATCAATTTGAACCTAAGGTGACTCATTTGATTCTACCACTACCCCACATTTTTAAATACCCACTGTCTTTTTTCCCATCTCAGAATAATTTAATACATGTGTAAGACCTGTTTATCGAACCCACCCAGCTTTCTTCACACTTCTGCCAACTCCTCAGTCCTTCAGTACCCCCATCATATGCTTAGGTTTCTAAGATGTTAGTATTGCCCCATTCTGTCTGATTGCCACACAAGTAGCCAGAGTGGTCTACTACTCTCTCAGTTGTTTGTTTCCCTGCTCAAAAGCCTTTAGTGTCTACGTTTCACCCTTGGAATAACACAGATTCTTGGCTAGGCACACAGTGTCTAATGATGTTGACTCTTGCTTTTCAATCACATGCTACCTTGGGTTTATTGAGCTACTCTCTGAAGTTCTTTCTTCCATTTCACATCTGACCTCCCACATACCTTCTGAGCAGCTCTTCCTCATCCATTCTTCTGGCTACTATGGTAGCCAGTCCTCCTAGAGGCTCTCTTGAGCTTCAACGCTCTGTTCAGAGCCTCATTTGAGAATCTCGTTGTACTCTAGGTAGCAGCTGACCACAGTATCAATAACACCTGTACAATTTTCTAATAAAGTCATCTCATCATCTGCTTATATTTGTTCTTGAACCCTTGTGGTTTCTAGGCCCAAAGATATTTAAGTCATTTTTCTTAAACTTTTGTACATAGATTCACATACAACCTCTTACATACTTTGCATAATCTCTAGATTACATATAACACTAGCACTATGGAAATAGTGGTAATGTAAAATTCCATATGTGTTCAATGAAGGTATAAGTTTTTTTTTAAAGAACTATCTTCTGTAGTTGGCTATGTAACAGTAGATATAGAGGCCTTGATTTTATGAAGATGGGGGAAGATTCTAATTTACTATCAATTATCTTCCTGTTGTCTTACAAATATGTCAGACTCAGCAAGCATTGGTTGGATGGATGAAGGGAGGAAACTGATGGGAAGATGTGATACCCACAATATACCCTTAGTGATGGAAGGGTAATTAGAAATAGTGTTGAGTATCCACAACAGGAGAAAATCTAGATGCAAAACAACATGTCCTATTGATATTCACTTTGTATTAGCTTTCATATTGCTGGAAAGGAGAACTTCAGACCAAGATCTATATCAGGTAGAAGCATGGCACACCTACTATTCCTGATTTGCACCACAGAGTGTTATTGGGACAGAGCAACATCTCACATATAAGGGATCATAGAATAACAACTCACATATAGGGGGTCATAGAATAACATCTCACAAGGAAAGGATCCTAGAGCAACATCTCATGTATAAAGGGTTGTAGTGCAACATATCACACCTAAGGGGTGATAGAGCCACAGCTCTCATATAAGGGATCATCTAAATTTTCCTTAAAATGAATCATGCACCTAATGCTCAGGGAATGCCAGGGATGACTTGGCAGAAAGAACATAAGAGTAAGAGGATTAGGAAGTCTGTTTCCTAATAGTGCCAGAAACTATACTCTGACGGTCTCACCAAAAGAACGGCCTAAACAAAAACTGAACAAGAGCACCACCAATGCACGCTCTAAAGTGGACAGGGGCAAGCCCAAAGGCCTCAACTCTACACAAAGAACTACAGGCAACTGAGGAGTGCAGGGAAGGCACACGATCCAATACCAAATGGTCATCTGTGAGAGCGTACATACAAGTAATATCATACAGATGGATTAGGTTATATTTATTCATATAGGAATCTATGTAATATTTATATTTATATATGTATAAACACGTAATAACAATTCATGAAAAAGAAGCAATGAATTCGAAAGAAAACAAGAATGGGTATATAGGAGGGTTTAGAGGGAAGAAAGAGGGAAGCAATTTAATTATAATCTCACAAAGTAAATAATTTTATAAAGTATGATGTAAAGCACATTGAATATCTAACTCTGATGAACATAAAAGTTGTCCAGTGTGTTTGTTAAAATGGATGCTCATGCTTCCAGTTCAAGAGTGGAGAAGATAAGGACTCAGACTTCAAACAACTGGGAGACACTTTGGGAGATGCTACTGTTGGTGTTCTCTGCTGTCACTTAAAGAAAGCCTGGTGAGGGGGCACTGTGTGTTAAAAGAGGGGTAACCTGGGCTGGGTCTTGATTCAGTTCTGACCTTGGAAAAACTCCTTAGCCTTTGTGACACCACCTCTTCCCTGTCAGGATGAGAGACTTGGGTAGTTCTTCCTTAACTTCCTGAGGTTCTAAAGTGTCTGGTTTTCATACAGTGATTTTATGATTTGCATAGACTAGTAGTGCACAGAGTGGATCCTCACGCTGGTCCCATCCCAGAAACTTGGCTCTGCAACAGAAGTAGACATTTCATTCTACATGGCCCTTCAATTTATTCTAGAATTTGTTTTAAAGCAACATTGCCCCTCCTTTTGGAACTTGTAGCTTGATCCCAGGGTCTTACGCATAGTAGGCAAATACTCTAGCCCTGAGATACATCCCCAGACATCTAGTAGAATGTGTTTTGATCAGTTCCATCCCTGTTACCTCCCCCCCAACACTTCCCCTACACGCCTCCATTGCTTTCCCCTTCCCATCCTCCCCATTTATCTTCTCTACCCCCCCAAACCCACTAAGCCTACTTTGCAATGCCTGTATATGCTGGTACAATGTAGGGTCATCTACTGGAGCCATAGGTAGCTTCTCAGAAGCTACATCCCTGAGGGAAACGGACTCTCCCTCTCCCAGCAGCCACCAGTTGCTGATAGCTTCTTATCTAGGGGTAGGATTTGATGACCCCTTCCCCTAACTAGGATTTTGTCTGGCTTGATCTCGCCTGGGTCTGACACCATAGTCATAACTGCAACGATGAGTTCACGTGTGTAATTGCCTTCCTGTGCTTTTCCTGGGAAAAGAATGTTTACCTGCAGCCATCCACTACCCCTGCTTTTCAGTCTTTCTGCCCCGCCTTCTGCAGTGATCCCAAGCCTTGGGCGGGGGAGTATGATACAGGTGTCCTGTTCAGGGCTGAGCACTCCGTTGGAAGCCTTCGTTTGCTTCCTTTTGTAGACTTGGCTCGCAAGCTTCACAAACAAAGTGAGTCGACCATACAGTGAGTAAACGAGGATGCTTAGAAGTAAGCTCTTACACGAACACACAGCTAATTCTCTTTAAAAGAATAATTCTAAATTCGAGAAAAATAACCCAAATTACTAAGGAAAAGGAGTTCGGGCATCCACTGCGGGGATGGTTAGCTTTTGGAAATCCTATATCTGTAACACAAAGGAACAGTTTCAAAGATTTTGGGAAGCCATTTTTGATCTGACTGGCTCTTATAATTTAAAAACGTAGTCCTAAGACTCTATCAACTAAATTTCTCCATCCCAGATGAGCAAAATCAAAGCCAACCAGTTTCACGGACCGCAAGCCTATTGCACATTTATAAATATGTTGAAGAGAGCTGCTCAGAGACACAACATGACTCCTAACCGCATTCTATTATAGGCTGTAGGCGTTGAAGATGTGGTTGAGAGCGAAACCTCATTCCACCTTAGAAAGATAGAGACTTCTCAAAAATACACTCTGCCTAAAATTGATGGACACACACAAACCGCTGAAGACAAGAAAAGCCTGAGGCCAGCCAGTCTCCATCTGGATATAATATAATCCAGTGGAATGATAACAAAATATTATTTTTGGAGTATACTTTTGTGTGTTTTATGCGGCATTTCACGGCCATATGAGGACTCTTCTGTTAGTTTGTTAAAAAATACCCAATGTTGATATTAATTCGCTCTTCCAAAAAACATCTTATTAATAGCTTGCTTTTTTTCTTTCTTTCTCAGGGATGGTGGCGCTAGGAGATACACTTAGGACCTCACACATTCTGGGAAAGTGCTTTACCACTGAGCTCTGTTCCCAGCCCCACTTGCTTGCTTCATGAAAACAGACTTACACTTCTTTTGGAATTTTGTTTTCTACTCCTTGACAGAAATTAAATCTCTCTTCTCTCTCTCTCTCTTCTCTCCTCTCTCTCTCTCTCTCTCTCTCTCTCTCTCTCTTTCTCTGTCTCTGTCTCTGTGTGTGGACACACCTCTCACACTCACACACACACACACTGTACACACAAGACACACACACACACACACCCCACACACACACACACACCCCCCACACACATATACACTTACCCACACACACACACACACACACACAACCCACCCAAATACAAAAAATAACACACAAACCAACACCCACCCCCCACACAACCACACACACAAAAACACAACCCACACACACACACACACAACACACACACACACCACACACACACACACCACACACACCACACCACACACACCACACACACACACACCACACACACACACACACCACACACACACACACACACACCACACACACACACACACACACCACACCACACACACACCACACCACACACACACCCACACCACAACACACACACACATCACACACACACATCACACACACAACACAAACACCAAAACACACACCACACACACACCACCACACAGACACACACACCACACACACACCACACACACACACACCACACACACACCACACACACACCACACACATTACCACACACCACACACACACACACACACATCACACACACACACACAAACACACACACCACATACACCCCACACACACACACTACCACACACCACCACACCACACACATCCCCACACACACCACACACACACACACACACACCACACACACACACCCCCACCCCCACACACCACACCACACATACACACACACACCACACACACCACACCACACACCACACACACACACACACACACACACACACACACACACCACACACACACACACATACACACACACAAACACACCAACCACACACAACAAACACACACAAACACACAAACCACAAACACTCCACACACACACACACCCCACACCACCCACCCACAAACAAACACCACACACACCACACACCCACACACACACACACACACACACACACACACACACACAGCACTTTCTCCTTAGCAGGACACACACACCACACACACAACCACACACACAACCACACACACACACACAATACAGTCTGTGCATTTTTTTAATGAGTTACGAGATTATTTGTGGTTAACACACACCACACACACACCACACACACACCACACACACACACACACACCACACACACACCACACACACACACACACCACACACACACACACACACACACCACACACACACAACCACACACCATGCTACTCGGATCCAAAATCTACAAGTAAATTTAAGCTATTTCCTGTGAACAACAGCAAATGGGATATTTATTGCCCCTACCCCACTGTGTGTTTTACTTAGCACTCTGAATTGACCCCAGCATCACATGTGAGACAAGTCCTCTCCCACTGAGCCCCTGTCCCCATCACTGTTTCTGAAAGAGTTATTGAGCATGGTTTCTTAGAGCCGTCAGTCTGCTCGAGGATCCAGCATATAAACCTCAAAGCCAGCGTTCTAAGAGAGACGTTTAAAACGAACAGGACTTCGATGATGTCTGCCCATACTTGCTGAGGTTTTGACCTCCACTGCCTATTGTAATGCCAAGTGCAAGCCCCCCACCCCAAGATGGGAGTCTGCCCATAGCCCATGGGACCCTGTCCTCAAGTTAATTCTGATTGGTGACTAGAGATGCTGACAGCCATAGCTGGGGAGAAGAGACACAGGTGGGATTAGGGTTTTTGTCATCTTAGAGGGAGGGGACCATGAGGAAGAGGCAGAGGAAACTGCCAGGAGATAGAAGAGAGCTGACCCCCCCTAAGGGCCAAGAGAACATGGCCCTGAGGGCTGCCTAGTTGAAGCTACGAGCCGCCCAGATGAGGCATAGCAGGCAATAACAGGGTCATCGATTGGAAGGTGGATTCGAACAGCATAGAGGGTAGGCAGCTGCCCAGCTTTTGGGCTGCTTCAGGCATGTTTAAAAAATATCAAGGTCTTTCATCCAGGAACATAAATGGTCTAGGGCAGGAAGAAACCCCACACCGGGATTATTTAATATTACTTACGACACACGTTGCCCCTGATGGCATATCAATGGTCGTGGTCAGATAGGCTGCCGTGGTACCACAGTGAGCTAGCTGCATCTGTAACAGGTGGTGGTAAGCTGGCACCAGTGGACTCTGCCGTTGTTCACCTCTGCGAGCCATGGGCAGCAACAGGCATGGGCAGCAACAGGCATGGGCAGCAGACTCTTCCAGGCCACTTGGTCATCGCAGTGACTAGTATTAGCTATGGGGTTCACCCTTTAAAGCTCTACGAATCATTAAACTCCTCACGACGTTCAGTGTGCTGTGAAATGTTTACACACAAGTTCTATACTTTCTACCAAGAAGATCTTTGGCTACTTTTAAACAAAACATAGAGTAAAGGCAGGAAGCTCAAGTTGATACAAAACACAAGCTACAGGCGGGAGGGGGCGGCGGGGGGGGGGGGGCGGGGACGGGGACCGGACACACAACCTGAAGCAATGAAAAAACTATTATTTGTGAAGGAGAAACACATTTTTCCCTAGGAAAAAAAATCTCATTAAGCGAATGCTAACAAGCATTTCACACGAGTAGGCTGTTATTGGAAAAACAATTAGAGCCACAATGTGACAGCCCAGAAAATAATAAGAACAAAACGTGGAGGTGATGAATTTGTTCAAAGACTAAAGTAATACAGTTTTCAAACAGTCAGTTGTTTGAGAGAGTCAGTAAGGGCAATTTTCCTTCTCCTTCTGAAGGTATTTGAAGGGAACTAGGAACACACCCTTGTCACACAGTAGGACTCGTTCTTAAGTTTTGATTTGGTTTAGAATATGCTACTCTAAAAATACGAGTCCAGAGCATTTGAGACATTAGCAGAAGTACTTGCTACCCTTCCCACACTACCTGTCCCTGATGGTCAGAACGCGGGGGGCCCACTTTATGACCTTTTTGTGAAGCACATCGTGGTACACTCATTTGCAAGATGTCTCCCTCTACCTAAAAGGCAGGAGCCGAAGACACACAAACACAGGGAGAGCCTGCACTCACAAGAGCACTTTGTTCCTCAGCCTGTTTCAGTAAGTACACGGTCTGCCCTCCAGACACGGCCACTACAACTGAGACTCTGCCTCAAACCTTCCATAGACAACGCACAAGCCCACCCAGTGTTCCAGATCTTTCCTTGGAAAGCCTCGTTTACAACTTAAGATTGAGTAAATTCATCTACCTGTTCTTGTGTTCTTCTGTTAACGTGAACTTGGCTATAAAGAGAGTAAGAGGATGGGAAAAAAGGTATTTTTCTTCTACATCTTTTATCACACTAAGAAACAAAATGGTAAGGATGAAAACTCGCTAAGTTAATAGAATTCTGCAGGTGGTGCAATGTGAACGTCACAGAATAAAACGGTAAGGCCAGATCCTCGCATTTAATAAATGTTATTTCATAGGCCAGGAGGGGAATGTGGGCTGCTGGAAAGTGTGTGTGTGTGTGTGTGTGTGTGTGTGTGTGTGTGTGTGTGTATGTGTATGTGTGTATAAATGTGTGTGTGTGTGTGTATTTGTGTGTGTGTGTGTGTGTGTGTGTTTCTGTGTGTATGTATGTGTATGTGTGTGTATGTGTGTGTATATGTGTGTGTATGTGTATGTGCATGTGTGGTGTGTGTGTGTGTGGTGTATGTATGAGTGTATATGTGTGTGTGTCTGTGTATGTGTGTATATGTGTGTGTGTGTATGTGAGTGTGTGGTGTGTATGTGTGTGTGTGTGTGTGTATGTGTGTGTGTGTGTGTGTAAGCCTAAAACCAATGCTGGGCTCTTCCTATATTGGTCTCCAACTCTCCTTACATACAGGATTTCTCACTGAATCTGGACCTATTGATTCACAAGGCTGGCTGTCCACAGAGCCCGCTGCTGCTGATCCTCCTGTTTCAACTTCCCCAGTGCTAGAATTATGAGCATGTGTCATGGCTCCTGAGTTTTTACACGGGTGCTGGAGATCCAAACTCAGGTCTTCATGCTTGAATGGGAAGCACTTTGCCAACTGTAGCATCTCTCCAGCCTCCAAAAGATCTTTTAGGGTACGCTTTCTGGTTATTGTAATGGAGAATATTATTAAGTTATCATCTTTACAACTACAAAGGTTTTCGTTACTGTTTTCTCATTTTCAACCATTTTACAAGCATGCCAGCTGTCACTTCTGGAACTGCCGCTCTTTAAAATACAGGAATTCCTTGGGTAATTTAGTGGCACTGTGGTGGCAAAACTCATCTTTGTTGAATTTCCTTTAGGGAACAACTTAAAAATCTGCTTCCCTGGTTTTCATGACGGTGTTTCTAGTAAACCAAACAACTACAGTGTGACTATGGGAGATGGTGTTCACGCCCTGTTCAACACTGCCATCCACCAACTCTAAAAGTTATGCAGGCAGACAGATATTTCCTTTGCATAATTAGAGGGGCTTGAAACGATGTCTGAGTACCTCATGTGTGCCTTTATCGTCACCGAAGAGCCCATTGTCACTCTAAGTTAACTGTTGGCAATTAGGAAATGTTATATTTATTAATTCTCTGTGATGTGGATCTCTTATTTGCTGGAAGTTCTCCTGGAGATGCTGTTTCCTCAGAAGCCTGAAATCTGCTGTTAGAGGCAGTAGGTGGACAGTTGTTGAGCTCTGCTTCCCAAATTCCTGGGTCTGGTTTTATATCTGGTGAGCAGTGTGACTTGGGGCACGGGGCCTGACCTGTGCAGCCAAGTTCCTCAGCTCTCGGCCATGCGTCCTTGTGTCCTGCCCAGGGCTGTAAGAGTGAACTCATCTCTCGTGCCCGCACCTTTGCATAGTCTTTCTGAGTTCAGTCACCTCCCGCTTAGCTTCTGCAGAGTGCAGGGGCTTCGCTTCCAGAGACTTCCCATACCCTGTCGCTCTATCCGGAATTCTCTCTCTTCTGCTGATGCCTACCCTCCTTAAAGTGTGACCGCATCTAAGCCCCTGGAACGAGCGTTCCTTCAGCCCCTCCACCAGGGAGCACTGCTTGTTTGGCTATTATTACTGTTAAAGCTTGCATCTGGGAGGTGCGTGGTTAACCCCTGTCTGTGTGAGGCCATAAATTGTATATGACTAGGAATCATGTTGAGTTCAATAGTGACTGGACATTAAGAGATTCTTGATAAGCAAGTTCCTCAGCTCTGCTTCCCAATACGTCAGATGAGGATAGAAACAGCATCGATGGGATTAAATGGGAGCACGTGCAGATAATGACCAAAACAATGCCAGCAGCACAGTAAAAGCTTAATTTCATTTGTTGAGTGAACATGTGCTTTTAGAAATTATTTAGGTATGACCATGGCCTTGCATTTGCTAATATGTCAGGAGAGTTCACTCATGCCACCAAATTATTTTCAAAAATTCGTTGCCCACGTGACCATGGGATTGTAGCTACTCAGTGGAAACACCACTCCAGATCATGATTCCTCTCTCCCAGCGTTCATCACTGGCCAATAGTTACCCAGGCAGGGGTAGAACCCTACAAGCCCTTCTCTCATCCACGACAGACTATTCACTGGTCAACTGAAGTGCTTCAGATTTCCGATTGTAATGACTGCGTCATGACCAGAAGACAGTGCCTCTTGGAATCCTTGTCTCGATCAGCCTGCTGTTACACCTTTTCCTTCTCTTCTTTTCCGATGATTCCTGAGCTTTAGAGAGGTAGAGTCAATGTCCCAGTGTTGTGACTGCTATGGGGATAATCAACCTCTCTCTATTTTTGAGGCTCCTTCCACAGGAGGGAATTCATCCTCGTATTATAAAGGTGGTCACACGGGCATGGCTGGGCGGGCCCTAGGGGCAAATACCTTTATACCTGTGGGCAATGACCACTCAGCCTTGATCAGAGATGCTTCCCTTTGCAGTGAAGGGTGATGAAGTCAGAGACTCGAGGCTGCTTCACGTGCTAAGAAGACGTGACTGTCGAAGGGAATGTAACTTTTTACATAATTTTTAAAGAGGTTGATATGCTTTCCTGAAGCGGAATCTTTGGATGCAAGGACCTTGACCCTCCTCTTAAAGCTTGCTGTCAAACACACGCTCAGAAAGTGTGTGTTCTGATCACAGTTGTACGAGATTGCTGGGGCACCTTTGTGTTGCTGTCACTTAATTGAAAACATTTGTGAATTTGGTAAGAATGAACACTTATTTTTTTTTTATTGGATTTCTTGGCTTACTAATGTAACTTAATGCACACTCACATCTATGACTTCCTGTACACTCTGACCATCACATTGTTATGTGTCTGCTGTGAGGTTAGTAAAATTAGATGAATCATAAACAGCCCTGATTGCTATGCATATTAATTTGTTGCCCTATTGTGCTAATATTTTATCGAGTTCCATTTACATTTTAATTTTACAATATTTCTATGAACTGTGTACAGTCTTACGTTGTTGATTCTGACATTTGTTACTTCACTCATGACTTTTATGCTTACGAATTCATCTTTTAATTGGCAACTGGAACATTTCTATCTATTTTCTATGGTTCTTAGTCTAAACTTGCTTTTAATCTGCTTTCTTATCCCGAGGCCAGAATAACTTGTAATTACGCTAATCAGTTTTCTCTGCCATATTGTCACGATCCATTTCTCCACTAGTTTTGGGGGAGCCTTCCTAATCACATATTAAAATCATATATTAAATTATTTCATATAAGTAATGTTACCAAACATTTATTTAATATACTTTCAAATCACCTACAAAGGTGACTTTTATACAAAGATCTCCAGACAACTCAATTGTTAATTTTTATCCTTTAATTTGATTTTTATAAATTATTACACCTCAATATGGCTTCTCAGTTGTAGGGCAGGCATGTTCTTGGGATCCCCTGGGCTAACTTGCAGATTTAGGCTTGTGGTAGACTTTTCTCTAACATGAGAAATATTCTATTTTATGTAGCACAAAGAGGGATAAAAAGCAGATACACAGATAATGTTCGCTATTCAATTGTTTTCTTCTTGTTAATAAAAGAGTGTTGATATTTCTTGAGTGTTGTAAAGCAGGGATGTTTCCAGAAGGTGGTTACCCCCCCTTTATTAAAAGCATCTGTGCCTGACTAGAGGCAAGCAGCCAAAAATCCTCAAGTGGTTGGCTCTGGGAAATCACAGGGAGCTAGAACATAGCCAAGTTCTAAGATGGAACGAATTGTAAAATCATACTGCATCGCCATTTGATGACCAGCGGGGAAGGGTTTTCTGCCTCATCAAATTTTATAAAGAAAAGTGTTTCTGATTTTTCTGTGAGTTTACCAGGTAAGAAGAGAAACAGAGTCATGCTCTGATGTGGACCTGGCGTAGGCTGTTTCTTAAGACGGTCTGTACTTAATGTCGCTGCTTTCAGTTCTCTGTATAGGATTGGTTCTGCGTTTGGGTTAGAATAGACATCCATTTTGGGTGAACTGCTCCTGAAACAGATAACAAACTCTTGCTAAGGAATGATCCCCTCCACTTGGATATTCACTTGGATGAGGTTACATAACTTGAACGATACCAGGAGTGCCGGGGAGGCAGCTCAGTGGATAACCAATCGGAGCTTGGGACACTGCATCAGCGTGGACCCAAGTTTGAGTCCCAAGCATCCCCATGCGAGTCCAGTCTCTGCAAGGCCATGGATGCCTGTGACAAGGAGAGTTGGGAGGAGAGACCACTGCTCTCCAGAGCTTGTGGACTACCAGCTTTGCCTCAGGTTCAGTGATAGTCTTGGACACAGAGCATACACACACACACACACACACACACACACACACACACACACACACACACACACACACAAACACACACACACACGCATGCGTGCATGCACGCATACACATACATGTGAACACAGGGGTGGGGAGAGAAAGAGAAAGAGAGACAGAGGCAGAGAGAGCTCTCTTATACTTCTTATCCAGGTAGTAATAATCTATCAGTGCTAATGGAGGATAAGGACATTAAAAATAACGCATGAAGTCAACCTGGCTGTTTAGAAGTGTTTCCGTACTTACACATGAATCAGAGAATGAGTTTTCTGCTTGGGGATTCGCAGGACACCAAACCAAATGAGGAAGCCAGGCAGCTGCGCCCTGGCTTTGTTAAGGGCCAAGAAAGCTGCAAAACCTCGCATCTAAATCTCATTCTCTGTCCCTGTCGTTCAGGATACATGACCCCCTCAGGGACTTCTGTAAAATAACACTCTGGATCATGTCTGCTCCTGTATTACCCAAAGCCTTCTACGAGGCAACAGACTTGTGAGAGAGGCAGACAGCCTGAGAGGAAAGGGCGGCTGGAGTCAGTGATGAGGGCTAGTCAGGTGAGACTCACTTGCGAGAGTTACCTTACAAAGAAAGGAAGAGCTGTAGACAAGAGAATCCACCCTGTGTATGGTTCTATTATCATTTTAGGTGTGTGTCTCACTCTGTAGAAAATAAAATTCACAATTTAAAAAATTGTGTGTGTGTGTGTGTGTGTGTGTGTGTGTGTGTGTGTGTGTGTTGGAAGAAATAGACATTGGGAACAGGCGAAAGGAGCTGGTTGTTGGGGTCTGGCACTATTCCTCTAAACTGTGATGTGCTCACAAGCTACCCCACCAGTATAGCTTTATATTTTGAAACCTGGTTTAGCGTTCTTTGAGGAATTAGAATGGTATTGTGAGATAATTTTTATTTATTTATTTATATTCATTACCAAATTAATTTTGGTTTTTTGAAGAAAACCTGTTTTGTAAACAACTTTGTAGTGTTCCCTGAAGTGCTAAACACACACACACACACACACACACACACACACACACAAACTTGGGTCTCTGTGTGTGTGTGTGTGTGTGTGTTCGCGCATGGGCACATAGACACAGACACATGTGTGCACGAGACACACACACACACACAGAGACAGAGAAAGAGAGAGAGAGAGAGAGAGAGAGAGAGAGAGAGAGAGGATAGAGGTGGGGGGGAGCAAACAAGTTTTCTGGTGGGATGCGTTCTGCTATGAACATTCTAATTTGAGGAAACAGACAGTGGAGACAGCTTGGTAAGCAGGGGATTTTTCATGCACTTATTTCTATAGGAACTCTAGCATTTCTGTTCTGTTTCTAGTTTGGTGACAAGCAATGTTCTCTTGTTTTTTGTTTTTGTTTTTTTTTTATTTAGGGTAAAGCTTGCATAGCTATCTGCTGGATTCTTTCATTATTATCATTTCAGCCGGAGTGGCCGTTGCTTTCAAGATTATAGCTACAGCCTCCTGAATGCGTTATTGATCTAAGAAAAGGATTTAAGTCAAACTGACCTACATTATCTCTAATATGGAATTGTTTATACATGCACACTGAAGTGGGAGACTAGGCCAAGTAAGAGCCTATTTCCCCAATAGCTTATTTCCCAAGGAACTCCTCTTTTGTTTTTCTTTTTCCCCAGCATCCTGCTCACAGCGGAGCGGTGCTAACCAAGAATGTGGCCCTCCACAACAGAGTCTTTAACCATCTTCCTCAGCACCTGCCACCCCTCTCTCAGGCTCGCACCACTCTACCCTTCAGATGAGGCCTGCGCATGAAGAAGGAGCTTTGCCGGAGCTTCCCAGGGGAAAAAGAATCCACCAGTGGTAACTGCAACATCGCGCTGTTTACCAGAACATAAAGTTCGGTTGAAATCCCACAGTGACGTCATCTCCCAGCACTTGCTGATGAAGCTGGAGCCGCTTCCAAGACGCGTTCAGCTGGGTTGGACGCTCCATGCCAGAAATGGTCCAACCAGCTCACACTTCAAAGACCTCTCTTTACTAGGTTGTGTTTAGCTCTTAAAAGAAGTGGAAAGTAACCCAAATCACAGACTCGAGCTAAACTGGTATTTAAAAGGAGTCTAGAACTTTGTGTGTTGTGGCTGTTTTTCTTTGGGTTGATAAGTTAACTCCGATTGCCGACATTAAGGTAACTTTCTTCTGAAACACCCTTAGACTAGGGAGGCCTTCCTTACTGCGGGGAGGGGTAGAAACATTTGAAAAGTCCATGCATGGCAGAGATGACAGGGAAGAGCTGGCCTGGCCTTTCAGGAGGTGAGGCTGCTCAGAATTTGAAAGGCAGATTGTCCGCGTGTATGGAGAGGATCATGCGAGCTTTGGAGCTGAAAACTGGGATCAAAGAAACAAACTGTCGAGAGACTATGTGGTAAAAAAAAAAAAATTAGGATGAGTCCGAGAAAGTCCGGAATTCAACAGGCTTGTCTAAAAATCAAGAAAGAAAGAAAGAAGGCGAATGTATTTAGATGGAAGAAAAACAAAAGAGCACACAAGGAAATTAATGTCATTTGTATCAGTCAAGATGGCAAATGTTTAAACTTTTTCCTCTTACAGTGGGTGAGTGTTCTCTGTGTTCTAGCAGGAAAGATACAATTTCTAGTAGTTGATATCTGTTACAATTATGTGTGTGTATGTGTGTGTGTGTGTGTGAGAGAGAGAGAGAGAGAGAGACAGACAGAGAGACAGAGAGACAGAGAGACAGAGAGACAGAGAGAGAAAGACAGAGACAGAGGGACAGAGCGAGACACAGAGAGAAGAGAGGGATAAAAAGAGGTGGGGAGAGAAAGGGAGAGAGTGAGAAAGGGGACAGAGAGGGAGAGCAAGCAAGCAGTGGATTGCTCACCTACATATTATATGTTGATTATATATAACCATATATTATATGGTGGATGCGGAGGTCAAAGGTTAACGTCAGATGTCTTTTCTTACTCTTAACATTGCTCCTTTGAGATGTGTGAGTGTGAGTGTGTGTGTGTGTATATGTATGTGTGTGTATATGTGTGTGTATGTGTTGTATCTGTGTGTGTGTATGCTTGTGTGTGATGTGTGTTTGTGTGTATGTGATATATCTGTGTGTGTGTGCATGTTTGTGTACGTATGTTTGTGTGTATATGTGTGTGTGTATGTTTGTGTGTGTGTATGTTTGTGTGTGTGTGTGTGTATGTGTGTTGTGTGTGTGTGTGTGTGTATGTGTGTATGTGTGTATGTGGGTTTGTGTGTGTATGTGTGTATGTGTGTGTGTATTGTGTATGTGTGTGGTGTATATGTATGTGTGTTTTGTGTGTGTGTACATGCTTGTGTGTCTGTGTGTGTGTGTGTGTGTGTGTGTGTGTGTGTGTGACTGAACCTAGAGCTGACTGTTCAGCTAGAGCGGCTGCCACTGAACCCGGGCTCCTCCTGGCTTCACCCCCAGCCTGGAATCAGAGCTCCATTCCCACGCTTGTGACGCAGGCACTGCACTCACCGAGTGTGCCCACAAGTCCCTCCTTTTACAATCTTGAGTTCTTGTTCAATAAACGAAAATTTTGAATGACTCAAAAAATATCCTCATGGCATTATTATTGATTACAGAAGATCAGGCTAAGGCTGACACAAGCACACCTTTACTGAAGGACCCTGAGCTTCTCCTGTCACCTGGGAAAACAGAGAGCAGCACACATAATAGATTAGAGGTGGAGACCAGACCCGAGTTTGGTTCCTTGTCTGTCAGAGGAGGGTTGCAACGTTTGCCTCAGGGCTCTGTGGTGAAGACAGAAGGAGCTAGCTGATTTCAAGCTTCGGGTGAACTGTAGCTGTTTTAGTAAACACGAGAGGTAAGGATGTTGTGTTTGTAATATCCTGTGCCTCTTAGCTCCAGTTCGTACCATTCCTTCGGGAGGCAGATGTAGCCTAATCACCACTTCTCACAGAAAGTGATTCACAAGAAGGTGAAGGAATGACCTGGAGGCTTCTCAGCTAGTGAATGGCGCAGGCAGGATTCAAGCTCCTACTTCTGGGGATGTTTCTGGCTACAAAGTATTTAAATGTATATTAAATGTGTCATTTAATTTTTATATTTATATAAACAAATGTAATATTTATGCAAATTATTACATTTCTATAAATTATATTTATATTACTTAATTATATAATATGATATGTATGTTATACATGATACATCACATATTGTCTTGTGTCACACATTATAACATATTATATATTATATCTTACTAAGTTTCATGATGTAAACAAAACAAGACAAAAAAAATCTCCCTGGAATTACAGCTGTAATATCTGACTAATGGGATCCTTAGGTGAGCCTCCCCAAAAGCTTCTTGTGTTCCTTGTCAGGTCAAACTGAACAAAGCCGCCATTATCTGCTGCCCTTATTTCCCCACTGAAACTGAAAAACTTAAAAGACAAGTCAGTGTTCGGTGGCAGCAGTGGGAAGACTGGCCCAGCTTGGTCTGCTCTGGTGCTCTTGCCACGGAGGGCTTTCATTCCAAGCAGACATGCAGGGCTCTCTCCACAAGCTGAGTACGAGGTGCCCTGGGCAATGACTTCCACACTCGGTGGACCTCAAGCCAGGATAAGACACCCCAGTCCTTCCCTATTTCCATCTACTGGGAACAGCCATCTTGGGGAGAGTTTTAAACAAATACACAGGGCAGTTCCCTTTCCCAAGTCCTCAGAAGACCACAGAGGATACATGAAACAACAGAAAACGACCCTCCCTGGAACCGCGGGGCCAACCTGATGTGACACATTTTTACCCATTGTACCACTCGGACTACTTCAGACATGATGCGACTCTACCTAGTCCCTGCCCAACCACAAGCAGGATGCCTTCAAATCCCCGAGATACTATATTTTTACCTTCAGCATCTCCGTGGCAGACCCAAAAGTCACACTGGAGAATGTCCACTGATGGTTAAAAGAAGAGTATCCTTTAAGCAAAATTCTGAATACTTCTAAAGCTCCCTTAAGAAACAGTGTCCTAGCACAGACCTCATTTTTGTAGGAATACTACCCTACTTTTGTCAACACCTTGACTCTGCTTTGGAGTCACCGGGGGTCTAGTACTGGGAAAAGAATACAATTGTTATTTTTGGATTCAGAGATGGAAGGGACTCTGGTCAGCTTCAGCCTGACAATCATGGTTCTGGCAGGCCTTGCCCCCACCCCATTCCCTCTGCCTTGCTAAAACCATTAGATTACATTCCCAACGCTCAACGCCAAGGACTGTTCCCTTATTTGGCCACTTCCTCCCCCTGAGGCTGACCACCAAGGTCCAGCCGTGAAAGAATTGAAGTCTAGTAACCAACCCCCACCCGCTTCGGCTCACCTTACTAACATGCCCAAATTAAAATATACCACTCCATTCTAGCTCGTCCTAACACAGGCCTCCCCTTTCTCTCTTAAAAATTATATCTGCAAGGTCATTGGCTGCAGTTTCTCTGCCTGAGTCAGAGAGTAGCTCTTAAACTTCTTTCCCTCTTAACAAAGGACATCTCTGTGAAAACAGGTGTATGGGTGCGGTTTGTGCCTAATCTGGGGTCCAGGAGGAGGGAGCCCCCACTGTGTGAGGGTCTCCTTCAGAGATGACACAGAATGTGAGAAATCAAGAACGTGTTTGAAGCTTGATATGCCCCCATCAGACTCAAAAAGTTCATATGAGTAGATCTTAGTCTCAGCTACAGTGAAGTAATTGGCAATAAAGGGTTCACCCAGCCATAAATTATTGAAAACGTTAACAAAGTATTCCAATCACTGCCTCAGAGCCTAGAAGATGCTGAGCATAGAGCTGTGGTGCCCAAGAGAAAGGGCTCACACAGTAGCTTGTAGGTCATGCACGGAGGAGACAGGCAGGGTGTTTGTGTAGCCGAGGCTAGATGCTGAAGCAGGAACTTTAGAGAAAAGAAACAGTATATTTGCAATAAATTTCATTAAAGATTGTAATCAAACAATAATCTGCACATGTCCACAGAAAATCTGTTCGTCACCTGGTAGAAAGATGGTGGCAACATGCAGACTGTTGAGTTTGTAAGCATACTGACATATTTACAGTACCCCACAGAACTAAATAATCTACTAGATGTCGGGGAAACACAAGTTTAGTTCATCTTCAATGAAAAACAACAAAGTAAAATATTGATGGGGCAGATCTGAAAAGACAGTTTGGGGGACTCTCAGACAAAGTGTTTAACTATTAGCACCATGCTAATGGTTTAAAAGAAAAAGGTCAATGTAATGAGTAAACAGATGATGATTCTTGCTAAGAGACATGAGAAAAACCTTCAGAATGGAAAATAGTGTAATATTCTCCACTGGGCAATTATTAGGTAGGACATTTCAGCAGCTGGAACACCAAGGAAAAATTTATTTAAAAATTTTTTTTAAAACCACAGAAAGAAGGTTAAAAAATTCCTTCAGACTTTTGCAAAATATGTAAGTTTAATTCTAAGGATGTGTATGGAAATAAGAAGGTCCTGAAAAAGCCACAACACCTAGGGAAAAACAACGCCAGAGGACTGTTTTATTTTCAAAGTTAATGCAATAATGCTACAATGTTAGATAAGTATTAGTGTACATGCTCAAATAGTAATGTGTGTGTGTGTGTGTGTGTGTGTGTGTATGTATGTGTAGTGAATACACTGATAAACTGGAGTGCTGAGGTGTGTGTGTGTGTGTGTGTGTGTGTGTGTGTGTGTTATTAGTAGTGCATACATTGGAGTGCTGGTGTGTGTGTGTGTGTGTGTGTGTGTGTGTGTGTATGTGTAGTAGTGAATACACTGATACACCGGAGTGCTGATGTGTGTGTGTGTGTGCACTGTTCATATGTGTGGATGTGAAGGCAAGAGGAAGATGTTGGGATCTTTCTTTGTCATTCCCTGACTACTTCTTTGGGACAGAAGAATTACCTGGACAAGAATGTATCCATCTAGACTGGGTTGACTGTGCAGGAGTCTAAGATCTGCTTATCTCTGTCCTCCAGTGCTGGGGGCACGGATATGTGCAGTCATGTCTGGCTTTTATGTGGTACAGGGGATTCATACTTAGCCTCTTAGCGTTGCATACATAGCAAGCAGAGTTATGCACTGATAATTTGTAATACTATACACAATAACATATTTTATAATTGAAAATGAAAACTAGAAAGAAGAAAATAGAGCAATATTGATTTTTGTATACAGAAGACAAAAATTTAATATTTAAAATAAAAGTTCTTTAAACATATATTTGGATCTTATAAAATATAAAGCACATTAACATGTGTTACAAGTTGTACTAAGCATACAAATTTACCATGAAGTTATAATATTTTGTGTTTTAAGTATATTAGAAAAGTCAAAATAATCCTAATAATATACCAACAACAGTTCAGTAGTAAACAGATTATTCAGAAGAAGGCAGAGGGCTTGAGAGGATGCACTTCACAAGGAAGATACAGAGATGGTGATCGGTGTGTGGTTAGGGATGAGGGAAATGACAATTTAAGCCAATGTGATTTATTACTGTACACCCGCCAGGAAAGCGAAATGTAAAAACTGTTGGACAGACTTTGAAGGATAGGCTGTGGGGCAACTGAAGTTGAAACATTGGTGGGGGGGGATGCAGAATGAAACATAGCCTGGTGATTTCTTACAAAAGTAAATATTTATCTACTCCATGACTTAATTCTACCCCTAGCTTTTTTACTCAAGAGAAATAAAATGTTTCTATGCAAAAATACATGGACAGAAGTGGTTTGTAGAGTCTTTATCCCTGATTGACAAAATCTAAGACCATCCAAAATGGCTACCAACTAGAGAATAGGTAACTTTGGCTTTCATCCAGAGGAAGAGAAGGTACAGAGGGGAATCCAAGGGACAGCAAACCAGAAAGACACTGCAATTCCAATGACCCTCAAAGAACACCAGGTTAGGGTAAAGGGCCAACCACAAAAAAGTTTATTCTGTGTTCTTTCATACTATTCTATAACATACCAAAAGTAATCTGAGTGGGAAAAACTGAACCAGGATTAATTGCACTGAAGGGAGGTTGGACATGGCCTAAAGAGCCTTCTGGAGGTCAGACAGAGTGTATTCTTTATGTAGTGTACGCTATGAAGAGCATGTATGTTTGTCAAAATCCTTCAGTTGTAACACGAGATCATTGTGCTGTATTCAAATTATATTTTTAATTGTCCCAAGAATATAGTTAGTGACATTCCCAGACACATGCAAATTAAAATTACAATGAGGTACTCTATGAGACACACCTCCAAGCACAGCTAAATTAAAGTTTTGTGATACCAAGTATTGTCAGTGATATAGGAACTCTGGAAGCTTCCTGAATGGCTGGTAGGAACTGAAGTGCTTTGGCCATTTCTTCTAGAGGAAAACACACTCTACCTATGACCCAATAAGTCCCCACCAGGATAGATATGTGGAAATACACATCCACATCAAGATTTGTGTAGCTCTTATGGAAAAGAATTTCGAATCTGCAAAACCAACAATGTTTATCAACTGGGGAATGTGTGATTCCATTTTAACACATGTGCACACTGGAATAAAGATCAGGAAGCCCAAGCACTGAGTGTTGATGTCTGTGACAATGGAGATAAATCCCCTAGAGCATCATTCAACGTGGCTATGATTCAAAGCTGAGCTGCAGAGGACTCTGGGCTTCAGGAAGGCAGAGCTCTGAGGTCAGGAAGCAGAACCACTGGTGCCAGTGAGGTCACCACAGCATGAAGAACTATATTAAAGGGTCACAGCATCAGGAAGGTTGAGAATCATTGGCTTCAGAACATGCCATTATGGAAGATTTAGGAGCGAGGATGAGGAAGAGACAAGACTTAAAGCTCTATGTCCAAGCCCGGGTCCCGATAGTTGCCTGTAATCCTAACACTTTGGAAGCAGAGGCAGAAGGATGGTGAATTTGAGATCATCCTGACACATAAATAAGACTCAGTAAGAGCTATAAGAAGTCTAGATAAATGGCCCAGGGCAGCCCTGGGCCACCAAAATCTCTGAGCAACACCGTTCTCTTGTCTACTCTGGAAAGCACATCCATCACCACGCCACTGATGTATGTGTTTTGGTAAAAAAGAAAACGATAAACGATGCAGTCATGGTCAGCCAGGAACTTGCTGTCTCAGGGAGCACAGAAGCTCATCACTCTCGTGATAAAAAGGATGCTGTGAAGAGACACTACATATCTGCTCTCAACACGTTAGATGGCGCCAGGAAGTACCTGTCATGGAAACAAATTTCCTCAAAGAACACTTAAAAAGGGAAACCAAAGGACATCAAAGATGTCAACGAAAACTAGAGCTGTATTAAAGCCAAATAATTGCTCTTAATTTTGAAGATCAACGGAGGAAGGGAAATTATTCTTCCCTTTTATGCTCCAACAATGTCTTGAATTGGAACACCTGGTAGAGGGGGAGATCCTGATAAAGGTTGGAATTCAAGATGAGGTGAACTCATTCTATGTAGAAGACTGGTGAGCTCAGAAGCAGGAGGAATGTGTCTTACTGAGTGAAGAGTGACTCCACAGAGACCGGAGAATCAAGCCTTAGGGTTCTGGGCAGATTATTTTTTTTTATGGGGAATGACAGATAAAGAAATAAATGTGGCCAAAGAGAGAATATGTGAGGTGACATCTGGACTTGGGCAACATTTGCAGTGATCCTGGATTGGGACAGCCTGAGTTTGGGTCTAGGTACTTTTAGCTGTGTAGCTTCGGGCTCAGGATTTAGAGTCTTATTGTGATCTATCTATCTATCTATCTATCTATCTATCTATCTATCTATCTATCTATCTATCTATCTATTTATCTATCTATCTATCTCTCTCTATCTCTCTCTATCTCTCTCTATCTCTCTCTATCTCTATCTATCTATCTATCTATCAACTTAGCAGGGTAAGAGGAGGGAAACTTTGTTGTGGTAAGAAGAGAGAAAGAAAAATAATTTATAGAATGTTCTATAGATTAAAAACTACAAAGTTTTTATACAGTTATTAACACAAATGTGCTCAATAAATGCCTGGCATTGCCGTTCATGTGATGTGAGTCAGAAGGCAGTTTGAAGTGTAGATTAGCCAATTGCTTCAGATTGCCTCATGGATTCCCACCTAGAGTCAGTGTGCAGGTAACATGTAGGCCCAGGTTAAAATGATGGCTGCCTCATCCGCTATGATCTGGCTCTGACACCAATTAAATAATTTCTTCAGTTTGGTCTGCAGTTCTTTGTAAGTGGGAATGTTGAAAGTCTATTTCTACGACATTGAACTGAGTCGTGCCTACAAGTCTTCATATGCTGGAAGCCATTCTTAGATGTTACTATTCCCAACAGCTCAACTGTCACTTTCTCAGAGACTCTCAGTGGATTCTCTTCTAGGCTTGTTAATTTTCTGCTCCCCTTCTGGAATATTCTTTCTCACCCTTGATGAGCTGTCCTGCCTGACCTCAGAGTTCTCTCCTTCTGCTATTTGCTTCTCTCACCCTCAACTTGCTTTAGAATGTTCAAAATTCGAAGGAGAATATTTTGCAACTGATATTGGACTTAAGTATAGGTTCTACTTAATCAAAACAAGGAAGTGTGTCTACATTGGGCCCCTATAAGCACTTTCCTAACATCTGCTTTCGTATCTCTTCTGTGATAGGAAATCTGATGGCTTTAGAACCCTCTAACTTCCTTTCAGAAATATTATTGTGTGAACTTTGAGCTCCCACATCCAAAGGGACTCTTGCACCTCTGGCGTCTGCCATGAATATTATGCAAACTGCAAATACAAGGCACATAGGAAGACTTAACAGTACTGATAGGCAGCTGTTTGATGGTCAAAATAGCATGTGTAAAATTATTCCTCTCTATCTGCAAGCTCCTGAAATGTTTTCAATAACTCTCATTTCAGAACCCCACAGCAGATCCACAAAACTCTCAAAAGACTTGTGGCTACCACATTGAACAGAGAAAGTTTGGATGTTTGTGGTTTTTCTATATAGGTCTAAAGTGTCTGGCCCCAGGAGAGACTATCTGTCCTCACATGCACCAAAAGTAGAAGCATAAAAACAGTGCTAACATGGTAAAAAGTCATATCCAAACATAAATATTGAAATGGGCATCTCTATCTGAACCAACCTGTACAGGCATCTAAAGACTCTCTTAAATTTTATAGGTCACTCATTTTATACTGGTTTGAAAGTAAGCTCAAAGGCAGAGAAGCTATTTGCCGAAGGCTAGACCTATTTGCTGAAGGTTAGACCTATTTTTGTTTATGACAGACAAGAATTCCACATCTCATGGGGAAAAAGAAACACATACCCAGGGTAGGCAAACTTCCTCACTGGGTTGCTGGAGAAAGTCTACCTCTCATCTGAAATCAGGGCAATCGGGTTTTGCTTATATTTTTCCCCTGAACAGCTGTGGGTGTGGAAAATTTAATGGGCCATTAGAATTTTCTTGCCAGAGCTAATTATTTATAGGGACAGCTTATGACTTAATTAGAGTCTTCTCAGCCTTCTTGCAAGTAAAGAGTATTTTTAATGAGATACTCATTGTAATTAGTGACTCCTTTCTCAAAGCCAAATATTTTTACTTTTTTTCTTTAAAAAAAAATCCTTACATCGCAAACATTTTCCTCCAGTGATCTGCATATATAGGCTACAGAGTAATACTACATAATTACTGCCCCAAACCCAGTTTTTTTTTTTTTTTTTTTTCGGAGCTGGGGACCGAACCCAGGGCCTTGCGCTTCCTAGGTAAGCGCTCTACCACTGAGCTAAATCCCCAGCTCCCCAAACCCAGTTTTTAAAATCAGCCTTTCAGTCATGCTTTTGACACCTGAAGGTAGCTTAATTCTAAAGACCAATGATCAGGAATACTCCAAGGGTATGGAGTAACCTTTAGGAAACTTTCTTCATGTTTACGAA
Source organism: Rattus rattus (assembly GCF_011064425.1). Taxonomy (NCBI): domain Eukaryota; kingdom Metazoa; phylum Chordata; class Mammalia; order Rodentia; family Muridae; genus Rattus; species Rattus rattus. The sequence continues at coordinate 215,922,884 of NC_046155.1, read as the reverse complement.
ACCATGTTATTGGCTACAATGTGATCAAGGCATTCTGGAGGCTCAACCTTGCTTTTCTAGAGACATCATTGAACACTGGTGGTTCCTGCTAACAGCTCAGAAGCACCGCACCTGTCAGGGATTTGAGTGCCAAGTGATCAAAACCTGCTCTTTCAGGGGAAGAGCTGGTATTCAGAATGCACTCTGAAGCTGCTGGAGGCTTTGACTTGAGCCGTTCAACTTAGACCTGTTCCCGACATCTATACGAGTTGGTTGGAGGAACCTAACCCTGTGTCTGCTAATGTTGACTTTGAGATGCTTTGGCTTGCATTTTTCTTTTGTCTCCGTGATCTATAAACACTAATGGTAGAATTGCCGCAGCCCCAGGTTCTGCGATGATAATCCCACAGTTGTTTTCATGCAGCTGCATCTCTGACCAGAGATTTTTCATCATCTGGAGAGAGCAGGTAGGTGGCGAATCAGAGATCGATTTGGTTACCATAACAACTCTAATATGGAGGTTAAAATTGCACATGGCTTCAAGAGAAATCTCATTAACCCATATCTCTGCAGCGGCATCCTGGGAGAAGTGGTATGGGAAGGTTTATTTTTAAAAGGGCTGCGTGGAATCTCATTATATCGAGCGAAGTCAGAAGTGGAAATGTGTTTTGAAAGCAATAGCAAGGCACAGGGAAGACCCTTGAGTCTCTTCTTACCCTGCTTTACCCATCGCATGCACCTCAGGTCATGAGAGTGACTGGACAACAGCCATAGACTTTGGTGTGAAGGGACCCCCGTGTAAAATGTGAACATTCACAAAAGGATTGCCAGAACACAGACCCTGCTGGACAGGACGCTGGCCAAATACAACCAAGCAGATGGAGCTTAGAGCCCCTGGTTTCCAAGACCGGAGCCAGCGCTATAAGGGTAAAGATTTGTGTAATTTATAAAATTTGAAAGTCACGCAATTAAAGTTTAAATATTGTCAAACATCATCCTGTCATTTTTCTCCTGAGTGTTGTTGATTTATTCAAGACGTTCTGCACAGGGCTGATTGTTTCTGATGCTGGGAATGAAGTTCTCAGACACTCCACGCTAGTGTTCTACCTTTGAGCCGCACCCCACCTTTAAGGGCTATCTATTGTCCTTGCTCTTCGGGGCCTGGCACTGCCTGTGGCTTTGGCTAACGCATTCTGAACTGCCGACTTCCATGCAGCAGGGAAAGGAAGCAGATACCTTCGAAAACAGCAGCTTCCAACTGGGAAAACAGGGCCGAAGCTTTCTGAAGGTATATTATTTTTATTTTTTTATTATTTTAACAATGAAGGATAATTAGAGGGCGGCTCAAGCCCAGGGCGAGCAAATTCTCATCCTTCTGCCTTTCTTCGAGCAAACCAGTAAAACGATGCCTGCTAACGCCACTCCAAAAGTGACCTGCGTACATTCCAGCTGCTAGCCACACAATCGATCCTTTCTGTTGGCGAAAAGGCCTGGGATTCATGCTGGCTTTTGCGTAGTGCGCTCAGCGTCATGTTGGCCCACTCCCTCTGCCCTTGCACCCACACAGAGAACGAAAGAGAAGCAGGCAAGACCAGTCGCGCTCAGATTGCACAAAAGCCTCCAGCCCCCGGGGCTTGGGGCTGCCTTCTGGCTACGATCGGCCCTCGCACGGCACATGTACAGTACTTTTACAGACTGTAAGAACATAATAATAAATAAATATGAAAAATTTGAAAGATAAGGAACGATGTAATGATTATAATGGGAAGAAATCAATGGAATGTTTTTAAGTTTTAGCTGTAACTAAGGGCAAAGGTTGTACAAGCTGATAAACTGCTTTGTCATTTATTTTCTATATAATTATTTATCAATCTTAAATATTCATTGTCCGAGCCCCGTATCTATGTACACGTACAGTCATGACTATGCATCATATAACTCATTAGAACATTGGATCACTCTAAAGCACTGGAGTATTTTTTTATTTTTACCAAAAATCAAATCAACTCCAGGTATATTTACTAAGTGGAATATCTTCCTTGGAAATAAAAAATTCTCTAATATATTTTGGTTAGTTTTTAATTTCATATCTAAGTTACATTTTTGTCTTTGCTACATTAACATGCCAATGTAATTGGAGCTGGCCACATAATTTGCAGCTCTTAGTATAAAAATAAAATGTAAGGCCTCTTGTCCAAAAATTATTGCATTCAAGACGGGGACAGCAGAGCAGGAAATGATGCCTGACACTCTGGTGTGGGAGTGTACCTATGTGTGTGTGTGTGTGTGTGTGTGTGTGTGTGTGGTGTGTGTGTGTGTGTGTGTGTGTGTGTGTGTGTGGTGTGTGTGGTGTGTGTGTGGTGTGTGTATGTGTGTGTGTGTGTGTGTGTGATGTGTGTGTGAGATGTGTGTGTGGGTGTGTGGGGTGTGTGGTGTATGTGGGGGGTGTGTGTGTGTGTGTGTATGTGTGTGTGGTGTGTGTGTGTGGTGTGTATGTGTGTGTGTGTGTGGTGTGTGTGATGTGATATGTGTGTGTGCGTGTGGTGTGTGTGTCTGTGTGTGTGTGATGTGTGTGTGTGGTGTGTGTGTGTGTGTGTGTGTGTGATATGTGTGTGTGTATGTGTGTGGTTGTGTGTGTGTGTGTGTGTGGTGGTGTGTGCTGTGTGTGTGTGTGTGTGTGTGGTGTGTGTGTGGTGTATGGGTGTGGTGTGGTGTGTGTGTGGTGTGTGTGTGATGTGGTGTGTGTGTGTGTGTGTGTGTGTGTGTGTGTGTGTGTGTGTGTGTGTGTGGTATGGTCTGTGTGTGTATGTATGTGTGCTTGTGTGTGTGTTTGGTACCTGTGTACCATCCAGCTTATGTGCCCATGAACCAGTTCTACATATGACTTCTAGAAATTCTAAACGCGTTGTCCCTTAGCTTTACAAAGAACAAATGCTTTACTATTCACAGCAAATGCTTCCGGTGGAGAATGTTTCCCTCAAGATCCAGGAAAGAAAGGCTTGGTTCCCATAGATGGCGCTATTCATATGTACTTTGCGCTTTTAGGAGGTGGGGTCTTCTGGGAGGTCCTTCAATTGCTGGGAATCTGCTTCTGAATGGGCGTGTGGCAACCCATCCCTCCTTTCTGTGACCTTGCTTCCTGCAGATGAGGTAAACAGTTTCCTAGGCCATGAGCTCTTCCTTTGTTGCTTTCCCTCTCCCATCTGGAGGACTAAGCACAACGGATCTCCTGCACTGTGGACTGGAAACTAAAAAACCCATGGACCAACCTTTTCTCTATATAAACTGATTGTCTCTGGTGTTTTGTTATAGTGACAGAAAACAGGCAAAACTAGTATACATAAGGGGCAAATCATCCCTTTGTATATTTTTACTTATACAGAAGGCTAGGAACATGGTCTCTGATCTTAGATCTACATAGACTCTTTGTGGCATGTGCCACAAAATACAGAGAAATAAAGAAATGCATTAACATTTTTGTTGACACCATGATGGAAAATAATATCACGCCCCTGTTCTCTTCAAGACGACTTTATATATAGTATTTGATAAAGTTTTAATAAACCAATGTGTTATTAGAAGATCTCAAGGTGGTGCAGGGTCTTTTGCAAGGAAGTTGGTCAGGAATGTGATTTCAGTGGTTCTCCATCTGTGGGTTAAGACCCTTTGGGGGTCGAATAACCCTTTCACAGGGGGTCACATATCAGATATCCTGCATATCAGATATTTGCACTATAATTCATAACAGGAGAAAAATGAAGTAGCAATGAAAATAATTTTATGGTGGGGAGGTTTGCCACAACATGAGGAGCTCCATGAAAGCCCGCAGCTGAGGGAAGGCTGAGTACCGTTGTTCTGTTTCTTATCAGAGTGCCCATTTGCACACGAAGAGAGTGAATCAAAGCACCCTATTGCTTATAAGAATGTCTAGACTTTTAGGAACCCAATTTTTGAGAGCAAGCGCATCATTAATATGACCTTCGTGCTGTGGAGCTGGAAGTTCTAGACGATTCCCACTTTAAATTTCATTTACCTCATTCTGTGTCTGTCAGGAGGTGTTTTAATCAGATTCTGGGGTGTGGGTGCCCAAGTAGCATCTGTTTTATTTCCAGGTGGATACATTCCCTTGTTCTGACTTACCACAAGGCCAGGGGCTCGCTCTACTTTGCAATAATTTAATTTTTTGGCAAAGCAAATATTCTGGCCTTAACAACCTCAAAAAGGTCCAGTTTAAACAGAGAACTTCCTGCCCATTCCATGTGGTATTTAAATATAAATAAGACATTTAGTGTGATATGAACAAACCCAGGAGAACAATTTAATCCCGAGGGCCTCCTACTCAGTTGGTAATTTTTTTTTTTTTTTTTTTAGAAAAAGACGTTTTATCGAAATACAAAAGGAACCATGATAATCAGTTTATGATTTGTATTATACTTTGCCTTGGGGAATCACAAGTTATCTTCTGACCTGCTTCTCCTGTATTTCACCTTCTAATGTTTTTGCAATGATCCTTCTAAGGACACTTTTCAGTATACTCACTTTTAATTTCCCCGACCGCTCATGAAAAGTTCAACGATACCATTAAACTCCATCCCCCAATTCTTCCAAATGTATCAGTCTTTCTACACAAAATACTAAATTCCCTTACAGTTTTTTTTTTTTAAGAGAACTCAGTGTTTAGATGATGTCCATTACAGCATCTCTAGATCAGTTTGGGGAACGCAGACTACAGTGGAAATTCCGACGGCTCAAAATTCCCTTGTGTTGACATCATCCCTAAAATGTAGCGAGAGATTCCCAAATATCAGAGGCATTTCCCATGCCCCTGTCCTAAGACGCTGTACTGTGTTTCTTTGCATTATCCCCTGGAGGAAGTGTGCTGCAGAGGAAAAAGCACACACCACAAAGTTCAAATGTTTTCCACAAAGGCAAGTGACAAGCCCTTGTTTGTTTGTTTGTTTTTTCCTCAGGAACATTGCTCAGAGAGAGAGACTTTGCTCAGACAGCTTGTGCAAGGATGGGATGGGTGGGAGTTATTTAATTCCATGTCTGTCAGGAGGAGCAGATGGAGCTGAACATTGTTTTGTGCATCATTGTTTTTGTGCATCATTGCTTCAGGTTACCAAGTAATCGACTTTACTTGAGACCTACAGTAATCAGGCATCCGTACACGCATTTCTTTACAAAGGGGATACACAAAATTCGGTGACCATGTGTCGGCTTGTGTGTGGGTTTGTGTACATGGGTACAGGTGCCCGTGGAAGTCAGAAGAGGGCGTCAGATCCCCTGGAGCTGGAGATGTGGGTGCTGGAAATCAAAGTTGGGTCCTCTACAAGAGAGGCAGGTGGATCTACAAAGTTCAAGGCCAGCCTGGACTACAGAGCAAGTCCAGGTCAGCCAGGGCTACACAGAGAAACCCTGTCTCAAAAAACCAACCCAATCAAACCAAACCAAACCAAATTAAACCAAACCAAACCAAATTAAACCAAACCAAACCAAACAATAACAACAACAACAACAACAACAACAGAACCCCAAATACGTTGCTTAAAAATCCCTTCAAGAATCTCAAATATTCTGTATTTCGCAGAACTGTCCAGTTTTACTTGACCTGCATGAAAGAGAGCTTGCTTTATTTTTCCCCCATAATGCCTGTTGCTGACTCAGGGTACAGAAAAGAACAAATTGTGTAATTTGAGTTGAGAGCAATCATTTTTGCAGTTGTTCTTCTAAAAAAGAAAGAAAAGAAAGAAAAAAAAAAACCCCTCACATAAAGAGCCAAAACTTGCTTAGAGACCTGCGAGCCCTGCTCCCATTGACGTCACTTGGAAGTTGTGTGGGCAGAAATTGGCTGACTTCCTCCAGTGTGTCTTTTGAAAGCTGAACATACTGGAAAAAAAAGGCAGTCTTTTCATCTCAAACAACAGTAGGGAGAAAAGTCCCACAAACAGCTCTCCTGTTTATAGCCAAATACCCATCTGAGCACCACGCTTGTGCAACGGATTCTCTTAGAGCTCAGCGAGGGAAGGGTGGCTTCCTTATCTGAAGGGGTGAACGCACGGTGTCAAAATGAAAACTCCCGATCAGATGTCGAAACTGAAACTTAGAGAGTTCCAGAATCATTCAGAAGGTCACCAGAGGCCCAAGGCCGGAGTGAAACCCAGACATTCTCTTTTCTAGTTCCTTGTCCAGCTCAGGATGTGATACTTGGCATTCCTGTACACTTCTCTTCATCATTCAGACCCCAGGACCCGAAGAGCATATTGCTGAAAGCCAGAAGCTGGTCTACTGCAGATGCTACCAGTAGCCATGGAAACAAACTAGCAGAGTCTGTTGATATTGAAGAAAGCCTGAAGATGTTGGGGAGTCACAGAACGCTGCCCCTAGATAGTGCCATCGATTACCACCTTGGTCCTGATCCGGGAACTTTCTTAGTTCTAAGTGTTCTGCTCTCCGAGGCCACAGCTTGGGGATGAGAAGAAGGCAGTGCCCCAACTGCATTTCACCTTCTAGTTTTCTTCTTATAAAGATCTGGTCCTGATTCACTAACTCATTCACTGGAAAAGTCTACATTAAAAGTCTATTTGGGGGCCTGGGAGAGAGCTCAGCTACCTTGCAAGCATCATGGCCTGAGTTCAATTCCCACACCCTATGTTTAAAAAGTGTGCACTTGGAATTCCAGTGCTCAGAGAGGCAGAGGCAGGCAGAGCCCTGGAGCCTGCTGGCCAACCAGCCAGCCTTCCTTGCCTATTGGCTAGTGTCAGCCCAGCAAAAGACCCTGTCTCAATTTGAATTTGTTCTTTAAATCAAAAAGACATATGGTACCTAAGGAACAGCCCGTAGGGTTGTCCTCTGACATATGTTAGCACACATGTGCATGCAGCCCCTAGGGTTGTCCTCTGACATGTGTTAGCACACATGTGCATGCAGCCCATAGGGTTGTCCTCTCTGACACACATGTGCATTAGGGTTGTCCTCTGACACATGTGCATGCAGCCCATAGGGTTGTCCTCTGACATGTGTTAGCACACATGTGCATGCAGCCCATAGGGTTGTCCTCTGACATATGTTAGCACACATGTGTATGCAGCCCCTAAGGTTGTCCTCTGACATATGTTAGCACACATGTGTATGCAGCCTGTAGGGTTGTCCTCTGACATGTGTTAGCACACATGTGTATGCAGCAATTCACATTCCAAGCGATGGATGACAACACAGCCCACATAGACTTTGAAACCAGTTGTAGGCAATCAACCAGAGAACATTTTCAAATTCAAATTCTGAAGATCCATTTAATAAAAGACGTCTGGCTGATATTTTCCCTACCAAAAACTAATAAACCACATATCACATTTTTCAGGTTGTCAGTCCCAACAGCCTCTCATCGTAAAGGATATAAACCTATTTTTTCACCTCGTTATGAATTCACGCATAGTCTGTAACCAGCTGCGCACAGTGGGAGCCATGGAGAGGCCATGCACTAAGAGGTTTAACTTTTCTGCCTGGCTCCTCCATTCTGCTTCTTAAGAGAAGAAGCCATCATTGGTAAATGTCACCCCTCAGAGGCCTGCCAGCCGCAAAAGCCTGGGAGTGGCTGCTACTTCAGTTCCTCTCATAAATATCTGTGATGGTCACATTCCTGCTCTCCTGCAAGTAGGAGTCCAAGGCGGTTTTTTTTTTCTGGCTCTGACCATCAAAGCTGTATACTCTGTCATCTCATGACCACAGAAATGAAAGGCAAGTGGCATTTAGACGTATGTGTCAAAGATCTAGATACTGAGAAGAAAAGAGGTTTCATCAATCAAGCCTAACTGTTAATGTGGGCAGGAAGATATGCTAGGCCATCGATCCTAAAATAACTAAGGTCTGAGGTCAATCAATTGGAAATAGGGGTTATGGCAAGCTAGCCCATGTGTGAGGATTTAGAAAAGTATTGCAGGATAAGGGAGTCTGTGTGTGTGTGTGTGTGTGTGTATGTGTGTATGTGTGTGTATATGTATGTGTATGTGTATGTGTGTGTATGTGGGTATGTTTATGTGTGTGTGTATGTGTGCATGTGTATGCATATGTATGTGTATGTGTATATGTGTATGTATGTTATGTGTGTGTGTGTGTGTGTGTGTGTGTGTGTGTGTATGAAAATACTTCTATACATAAGCTAGGCCATTACTTTCATTTCAGCATTCGTGAGACAGAGGCAGGCAGAGCTCTGTGAGTTTGAGGTCAGTCTGGTCTATATAGTGAGTTCTAGGCCAGTCAGAGCTACATAGTGAGATCCTGTCTAAATGAAAATGTCCATATATACTTCAACTAAACATGCTTATTATACCCAAGAAATTAATTTTTAAGAATTAAAAAAAGAGGACTGTTTGTGCTGGCAAAATGTTCTAGCGTAAGACTTTTTCATATTACAGATGAAGAAAATACATACATACATGCACACACATATATGCATACATACATACACACGTGTACACACATATATACATGTATACACATACATACACACATATATACACACATATACATATACACCTATATACATATACACAGACATATACATATACACACACTACATACACACACACACACATACACATATTACACAGGCATATATGTATGATAAAAAGTGGAGGAAGGTAAAATACACATTAGACTTGAATCATAGAAGATAGTTTGTATGGATTGTGGCAAATATATGCTGAAATACTTAACATATTTCTGAGACACATAGTAAACACACAACCAACAGAGGTATAGATTAATACTGAGTACTTTACATCTGAAGCTTGACCTGGTCAGACAGGAACAGGTGTTCAGTAATTGGTAACAGCTTAGGTCAGCCGTTCTCAACCTTGCTAATGCCGCTTTGTAGTTTTGCTACTGTTATGAATTGTAATGTAAATATCTGATATGATAGATATCTGATATGTGGTCTCCAAAGGGTTTGTGACCCACAGGTTGAGAACTGCTAGCTTAAAGTGACACAGGCTAGTGACCAATGACTTAGAACTTTCTCTTGGTGTCCAAGGGGATCTTTTCTTTTCTGTCAGAAACCCAATGTCTAGGCCAATCAATAACGTAGTTTCATGTGAATCACGATTTGTGCACAACTCACCCTCCCTCTCACACCTTCATAGCATTCTGAATTCATCTACAAAATGGGGGTCCTTTCTCTGTTCATTCGCCAATTGCTGGCCAAGTTCTAAGCCTGACCTCTCTAGAAATGGCTATGCGTTTGCTTAACAGTCAAACTTCCTTATAAATAGCATTGGGTTTGAAGCTCGTCACATGGAAAGTACACCAGATGGAGAAAGGGACGCTTGGGAAGGATGAGACGTCTCAAGATGTGGCTCAGAAAATAAGCTAAACACAGAGGAAAAGCTCGAGATGGTAGTTGGCTTGGGGCCGCGTCAGGAGACGCCGAGACCGTGAAGGTAATGGAGTGAATGAAGAGTGCTTAGAAACACCAACTTTGATAGCCCATCTTTTTGGCCCAAATCATCTCTATGTTCTTTTCTTTCCTTTCCTACCTTTTTCCCCAGGCCCCTCCAAGAACACTAAAGCTAATGGCCCAGAAAGCCCTTCCAGTGTGCAACAGGAGCCTTTATTTACAAGTATTGAAAGCACCGATTGGTCCTACTGCTAAGTGTTTACATGAAAGCCTCATTTCCATTCACGGGCTGCTGTGAGTCTGCTGGGTAGTGAATCTTTCCCAAATGTCCCTACCCATAATAGCTCTGGCGCATCTCACAACCATATTTAATTCTGATCTTTGTTGATACTTTTATGGGCAGACCAGCACTGAGCTTACTTTGGATAAAGAACCATTTTTTTTTTTTTTTGAGAGGGGTAGAGCATTGAGAAGGAGTATAGTAATTTACTGAATTACTCAGGCTCAGCCATTTTGACATCTATCAAAGTTAAGCCTGGGCACTAAGAATGTACAAGCAGATTTCTGCTCTAAGTTATTCTCAGCGGTTCATCCGGGGTACCAATAACAAGTGTGAATTCATCTCCTCCTACTTGATTAAACAATGGCTTTGAGTATGGAATCATTCATTTTCACTGTTCACAGTCTTTGTACGTGGGTCTCTAGTATTTTGTGATTTTTTTTTCCTTCTGATTTGAAGTTCTTTCATGTATGGCTTCCAAGGGTGGAGGGCAACATTGTATCATATAAGCATCTTAGACAAAAAGGATTTATCTGCTTAGACATAACTTTAATGGGGATTCATTAATCAATTCATATTGTAACCATCTCTCAATTTCTCCCACCACATTCACTGTAAAGCTTTCAAAGTAGCCAGAGTGAACTGCGATTCTTTAGTGCAACAACAACAAAAAAAGATCTCACTAAAATTAATTTTTAGCTTTAAGCAAGCTAGATTGAAACTTTATTTCACAGAGTCGAAAGTGTGATTGAACCCACCTGGGTAAATATGGACCCACATTTGGCAGGACTCACCTTGTTACAATGTTTCCAAATATTTCGTTTTCAATTTAAATGACATGTCCAAGAAATACTGTACATTTCAACAGAGCTTGGTAGAAAGCCGAATGGCCACACAAGCTCTTTGGATGAGTTAATTGGGCAGAACTGGCTGGGACAGTATGAGCTGCTGTGTGCCCTTCAGATGAAGGGAAGACGACAGGCTCCTCTCCTTTCTCTCTTGGAACACAAACCCTCAAGTTTCTTTTGAGTTGTCCCCCCAAATCACCGTTTAAGATAAACAGGAGCAGGTCATAATTATTGTGGTGTTTGTTAAAGTCTGGGGATGAGCTACAAATTTTTATTTTTGGTATTCCTTATGTTTGACACTCTTTGAAACTGGGAGTTATATTTTTATCTAGGTTTTAAAATATATTTAAACCAACTCTATGGTTATTGTTATTTAAAACAGTGGCATAAATTGATTGTATAGAATTAAAGAAAAAGAATTAGAACATCACGTGATAAACTAGCAGCTAGTTTTGAAAAAATAAGCCTCCCAGGCTGTATTTAATGCAGACACAATATTGATGTGGTCATTTGTCTTAAGCCATAAACGTTTCAAAATACTGGCAAGAAGGAAGAATAAGATTTCTTAGAGTTGGTTCCATATTTTTCACAATTGCCATTCCTTTAATGACTTCTTCAATTAAGTTTTGGAAGTAAGTAGAGTATAAATTATGTATGACTATATAAATGGATTAGGTTTTTAACTAGAATAAATGCCTTTGGTGACAGCTTAAAAGATCTACTTTTAATCAGCTTATAATAGCTATTTTTTAAAAAGCTTCAAAATTTCAAATGAAATGTTCTCCTTGCACTTCAGTGACAATGGCATAATTATTCAAGGGATTAAGAAGATATTGTCATTTTTAATTTCTAGATAATGGATTATGAATTTGAAGAGCCCGTTGATTGAGTGCCTGCTATGTGCTTGTCCCAGCGGGAGACACAGGATGAGTCACAGACCTTCCATCCCCACAGGGGTTTGCAGATAGAAATCTAAGGGAGATAACGAGCTATGCACGTAAGTGAGAAACAAAACCAATGCCATACTGGCTCAGAAACAAAGTCATAGGTAGAGGAGGACAAACTCTAAAACAAAAGATCAGCAGTGAGCATGGAGATAAACCACACAATCTATTATTTTTCAGTTTAGTCCATGGTCAACATACTATACCTAAGTGACAGCTTTTATAGCAGATATCTGGAAATAGTGTTATAATTCATGAGGGGATACTTAGATGAACACTCACCCCCCACCCCTGTGCATGTGTGATGTATGTACTCATAGTGTAGATATATGCACATGTGCATGTGTGTGTAGTATATGTACTTGTAGTGTAGATATATGCACATGTGCATGTGTGTAGTGTATGTATTTGTAGTGTAGATATATACACATGTGCATATGCATGCATGTGGTGTATACTTGTAGTGTAGATATATGCACATGTGCATGTGTGGTATATGTGTTTGTAGTATAGATATATACACATGAGCATATGCATGTGTGTGTAGTGTATGTATTTGTAGTGTAGATATATAGACATGTGAATGTGTGTGTATGTGTGGTGTATGTACTTGTAATGTAGATATATGCACATATGCATATACATGTGTGTGGTGTATACTTGTAGTATAGATATATGCACATGTGCATGTGTGTGTGGTACATGCACTTGTAGTGTAGATATATACTCATGAGCATATATGTGTGGTGTATGTGCTTGTAGTGTAGATAATGCATATGTGCATGTGTGTGTGGTAGATAATGCACATGAGCGTCTTGTGTGGTGTATGTACTGTAGTGTAGATCTATGCACACAAGCCTGTACATGTATGTGGAAGCCTGAGATTGACATCAGCTTCACATCCTTGATAACTCCCTGCATTGACTTCTTTGAGACATGGTCTTTTACTGAACTCCAGGTACATCATCACCCAGTGGCTGTGTACCATTTAAAGTTCAGGTACATGGTTTTTCGGGCAAGTGTGGGATCAAAGTCATTTTGCAATAGAAATATTTTCACCTCAAGGCTCATGTTAAACTTAAGCCTTTTGGCCATATGGCTTTTGAATGAAGGGAAGGAAACATACTTTCTTTTATACTACAGAGAGAATAGCATGCAAACAACCATCCTAACTAGTTCTCCATTGGCTTGTTGTTGAGACACATCACCCATGTCTGAACGCTGGCCTGGAGCTTACTATGTCACTCAAAAGTCACCTTGAACTTGGGACTTCCCTGCTTCATTTCCTGAGGTAAGTGCTGGGATTATAGGCTTATGCCACCATGCATGGCTTCTGAGGTACTGGGAATGGAATACCCAGGCTCTATGCAGGCCAGGTGAGGACTAACCTGACTTACGTTCCTGGACCTTACTAATCTCTTGGAGAAGGACTAGCCCATGGCGGAGCAACTCGTAGAGAACGAATGCCCTCGACATTCCAGTACAAAGTGTGGCTCCACCCATTTCCTAGTCACGGTTTCTACCTTCTTCTATGGACCTTGAGACTTAGTTTTCCTGCAGTTATTGCTACTCATCCCACAGTAACATGAAGAGACGAGTTTGGAGTTGATTCCTGATTTGACACTTTCCTATGTCAAAAGCAGAAGTAGAAGGTAGAAACTAGAGAAATGGCTCGGCAGTGAACAGTGCACATGGGTCTTGCAGAGGCCCCACATCTGGCCTCTGTGTGGTGTTCATGATCACCTGTAACTTCAGTCCCAAGGAGATCTGATGCGAATGGCCTGAGAGAATGTCTGTACTCACAAGGACATACCTGTGCCCTGACACTTAAACATACATGATTAAATGACTCAGATAAATAATGAAATATTTAAGTAAAAACTGAAATGAATTTTAAAGCTCTGGAGTAATAAAACAATAATTCTGAGGAACAATTGGACTTGTCCATCGCACCTCAGCGTTCCCGTAGTCAGAAATCCCCCACAATGCAACTTTACCTTTGAAGATATTGTTTTTATCAGAATGAGTTTGTAAATTTTGATCATGATGAGTTGTGATGAAAATGTAACAACATTTTGCATGTCAACTAACTTATAGCTCATGGCTCGGTCCTATGTGTGTACTGTGATTGAGAGAAAAACTATGTCACCGTCACGAAGTCAGCTGTACAGCTGTGCCCCTCAGGTGACAGTGAGTCAGTCAAAAGCACAAACTGGGTTGGTCCTGCACTCTCACAGAGGGTTGGCTTTTTTTCAGAGGGAGGGGAGAGAGAGAGAGAGAGAGAGAGAGAGAGAGAGAGAGAGGAGAGAGAGAGAGAGAGAGAGAGAGCTGAAGACATCTTGGAGGATCTACAAGCTTACCAGCCTGGTGTGGCCATGATAGCTAAAACAGAAACCAAAAATTACATTTTTATTTTCAAGCAAATTCCAGAAGGAAGTTCTACTCAGAACAGAGGGAAAGAAATTATCTAGTGGTCCCTGCAACCTAAATGAAATAAGTGGATCACTGTTTCTATGTTCTCTGCAAGTAACTTCAAGCTACTCCCAGACTACTTTCCTGTCATCAAGAGGGATAAATAGGGGGCTGGAGAGATGGCTCAGCGGTTAAGAGCACTGACTGCTCTTCCAGAGGTCCTGAGTTCAATTCCCAGCAACCACATGGTGGCTCACAGCCACCTGTCATGGGATCTGATGCCCTCTTCTGGTGTGTGAAGACAGCTACAGTGTACTTATATATAATAAATAAATCTTTATAAAAGAGGGATGTAAAAAATCACCTGAACTATGAATTTATTGAAATTCATTTTTAGCTTCCGTAAGTCAGTGATACCCATTTTCTTTATAACATATATATATATATATATATGTATGTGTGTGTGTGTGTGTGTGTGTGTGTGTGTGTGTGTAAAGAAAATGTGCAATATAATATCCTATTTATTTCCTCAGACTATGAAAAGGCACAGTAGGAGAAAACCCTTACAAACAATAAAAACAATGAGTACCTTCACTACTGATACCTGTTATCCCCGATTCCCACTTTCTTTTCTTTTATTATTTATGATGCGTGTGACTGTTTTGCCTGCCAGGATGTTTGTGCACCACCTGTGTGCCTGTGTACTGCAGAGGTCAGAGGTCAGAGAGGCAAGCAGATCTCCCAGAGATACAGATGGTTGCAAATCACCATGTGGGTGCTGTAAATAAGACGCGGGTCCTCTGCAAAAATGGGTGCTCTTAACTGCCGAGTCACGTTTTCAACCCCAGTGACTTGCGTTTCTTAGCAGCGTCACAAGACAAACAATGATGCTCATTTCATCTCTGTAATAATTTGGAGATTAAATGTTGAGACCACATATATTTATCACATATCTCGATCTCGAGCCCATGAGTCTCATTGGTGTCTCCCTCACTCTCTTTCCATCTTCTCTCTATACATGTATGTGTAAGTGCACACATGTGTGTGCATGCCTGTGTACATTCCCCAACTCAGTGAAGCTCAAACACCTCAGGAGTTTTGTCTGATAACATTTACCTGAGGTAAGTTCCAGGAAGTGGCAGAATACAATATTTAGACACTGGTCATAGTGACAGTGGTCAGAGTTCAGTTCAAGTTTTGTCATTTATGAAGAAGGATGTGACTTTAGCCTCTCTTGGCCTCAGCTGTTCTTGCCCTTGCTATGAGGGTTTATAGGGTTGCTGTACCAACTGCACGATGTAAGTAGGTCTCGATGCTTTGGTTACCACATAGAGTTGATAAGAGTCACTAATACTCATTTGGTAAGAACTGGGAGATGATACTCCAGGAGGAGACACGATATTAAGTAGACAGGAGATATCAATGGGGAAGACTAGATTTGACGCTACCAACAAGGGCCGTTCACGTCAGATGGCTCCAGTTTGCCATTCATTTGTTCACACTGAGGTCACCGGCTAAGCTTTCCCCAGATGGAGGTCACAGAGAGGGTGTGGATGGGCACAGGTGACAAAGCTTTTCATCACGACAGAAAACCTTCATTAAATTGTTCTCTGTAAATACTAGATAAACGGAAATATAAATATAAAAGGTCTTCACCCAATAGTTGTGTAAGTAGAGTACAGCGTGCAACATCTAAGTAAACTGTGGGAATTAAATGTATCTTATGCCCTGGATCTTAGCAAGATCGTGCCGCTCATATCATATAACCCAACTTCTCTGATAGATCAACATTTTTTTCACATTTCATTACGTCTCCTGTTGCAGTTCCACCTAAGAAAGAATAATCTGCAGAAGAATCATTAAATAATTTAAGGTCTTACTGATTACTGCACCTCCAGCTCCCAGCACAGAGCCTTGAATAGTATAAATATTTAGCAATGTTTTTTTTTTCCACAAGAAAGAATGTAGCAATGAAGAGAAAAAAGAAACGGAATATTGTCTCAAAAGGTTACTACCGGCTTATAGCCATCCCTGGGTCCTTGCTCATCCGCAGGATAAAGGTGTAATTGGGTCAAAATTCTCCACTCGGGAGAGGATTCACAACATAAGGCTGGCATCAGGTTGAGAAGGAAATTAGCATGGCCGTCAGTGAGGGAAGTTGTGTGGCCACCACAGAGCCCACAGAACTCTCTCCAGTAACAAGTATTGCCCTGTAGATTAAGCCTTGATACATTATCAAAATGGAGTGTCATGCCTGCAAATGAATAGAGGCCACTAGGGCACCTCGCCATGACAGTTATGAGGAGCCATTGATTGGATCCGACTTTGGTTTTCTTTCTTTCTTTCTTTCTTTCTTTCTTTCTTTCTTTCTTTCTTTCTTTCTTTCTTTCTTTCTTTCTTTCTTTCTTTTTGTTTTCATTTCCCAAATCATCTCTGGTGGCACAACATGAAAAGAATGTAGGCTCTCTCTTCTTCCCATTCCCCAGGATGATAGGAATTCTATCTTGTTCTCTCTCTACCTGCTGGTGGGCTGTCTTCTCTTGATAGCATGACTCTTTTATACTCCCTTTTGAAGAGAAATTTCTTAGAGTATTTTTCATGTGGCTGTTCAGTTTTATCCGCAACAGCCAAAATGTGGAAGCCGCTCAAACGCCCATGAATTGATGAACGAAGAAAGCAAATATGGGCTAAGAATAATGGAATATTATGCAGCCATAAAATGTTATAAATGTAGGAGCACGTAGGTTTCCTTATGCCTAGTAGCATACTATATTTTCCTTTTGTCACAGACACTATTTGTCCAAAAGGCTATCTTTTCTTCTGAACATTTACGTGTACCTAAAGAGACATGCTCACAGCACTGGATTTCTGACAGTGTTAAGAAGATTAGCTTATCACGGCAGTCCCTTGGCTCTTAGGGAGATAGAAGATGAAGAAGTAAAAGGCTAAGATTGGTGGTGAATTCAAGGGTCAGGGGTCATGTAAAGAACAATGACAAAGAATCACATGATAGATCTCTATTGACTAATCAACAAAATTAGAAGTGTAGAGTTTCCCCAAGGCTAAGAAAAGAAAGTGGAACAAAAATATTGGCTGTCAATGGTGTTAAATAACAACAACCATTGGGCTGACAGTGACCTTGAAAAAGTTCCAGGAGCAGGGCGACAATGTGGAGGGCATGAAAACCAAGAGGCACAGTTAAAAAAGAGCACAAGACGATCCAACTTGAGTATAGTGGGCCTAGGGAGTGTGTGTGTGTGTGTGTGTGTGTGTGTGTGTGTGTGTAGCTCAGTGAGTGTGTGTGTTTGTATGTATATTTTTGTGAGTGTGTGTGTATGTGTAGCTCAGTGAGTGTGTGTGTTTGTATGTATATTTTTGTGAGTGTGTGTGTATGTGTAGCTCAGTGAGTGTGTGTGTTTGTATGTATATGTTTGTGAGTGTGTGTGTGTGTATGTGTAGCTCAGCGAGTGTGTGTGTGTGTTTGTATGTATATGTTTATGAGTGTGTGTGTGTGTAACCCAGAGTGTATGTGAATGTGTATGTGTTTATATTTTCGTGCTAAGAATCAAGAAAGAAATAAAAATTTTAGATAATTATTAGATAGTAATTAGTTCCTAGGGTCTGATTTTCCTAGTGATTTTGGAATAGGCAAATTATAACATTTATTATTTAAGTCAAATATGAGAATACTGAGAACCCATAACATGTTTTGGGCTTTATTCCATGTTGAGAGTACTGACAGCAGTATTATAAAACTATGTAGCATTTGAGCTGCTAAAATTAAAATGTTACAAGGATTCATTCACCCATACTAAGGCTTAGAGGACTACTTAGCACAAAATATTAAAAATTAAAATCATATTTACTTGTTAGGTGAGTTCTTCCTACTAAACGCGAAAACCCAGATAGCTAAGCAACAATGCAGTTTGTCCCAACAGTCCACTGAGTGAGCCTGGGCAGATCCCTTGTGAGAAACTCCCCTTTCCAGTGTTAAGCATATCTGCGTCTGCAGAGAAAGGGAGCTTCAGCACCGTGAAGGGCACCATGGGGCAGAGGTTCTGCGTCTCCGTGGAGGATGTCCGAGACCTTGAACTACAAGGCTTGTCTGCTTATTTTGACCCACATTGAAAACTCAAGAAGTGTCTGAAGTTAGAACAGAGGACTCAGCCCAGTTCACTGCCTGGCACTCAGAAGCACTTAATGAATTTGAAGACTCGAGTCTTTGGATAAAGTATGTTTCTGGTGGTGCTAATTGACAAGAAAACTGCCATTATCCTGTTGGGCAAAGCATTGTCTGCTGCAGACTTATATTTCAGAGAACGAATGTTATGAGCTGCTACAGGGCTCGATTAGAAATCTCCATTCTGAGAAATTTACTGTGTTTTCCTAGAACTTGATGACCCAGAATAATTAATGTAGGCTGTGGATAAATACGAGGCATTGAAAGTTACTCTATCTCAGTCAGCTTTACTAAATTATTGTTATCCAAGGAGTGCAAAACAAGGGAATGAGAGTGGGGCAGGCTTTCCGGCCTCCTCATGAGGGATGAGGTCACTGTGCTCAGCAGAGCTATTAGGACATTAATGTATGTCCTTCTTATACAGCTGTCTCTGTAGCTCTTGGTGCCCCCTGCTCTTAGACCATGGAGTTAACAAGTCCTTTGGGTGGGGTATCTTCCAGTGTATTAGACATGCCTTGATATTTCGGTGGTGTGTTGTATATGATCAAGCCATTCCAAAAAATCAAAGACAAAATTTGAAGAGGAAAATTGAGAGATTGGAGGGTGGTAGTGAAAGGAACATGAGGGATGTGGGACCAGACATGTTGGCATGTCAGGAATGCTGGGAGTAACTGAGAACAGAAGGCTTCATCTGAAGAAGGGCCTTGTCTTTCAGTGTTTCGCTGTCTGCCAAGTGAAACTGAGAGTACGCTTGTTTTCTGATATGAATGATGAAAGATACACATGGATCTCACTTCCAAGAGATGGGGGCCGCTAGAATGACG
The DNA here is from genome assembly GCF_011064425.1 of Rattus rattus. Taxonomy (NCBI): domain Eukaryota; kingdom Metazoa; phylum Chordata; class Mammalia; order Rodentia; family Muridae; genus Rattus; species Rattus rattus. The sequence continues at coordinate 215,904,023 of NC_046155.1, read as the reverse complement.
GGGAGCATCAAGCTCCCATTTAGGGGAGTACCGAGTCTGCATTGGTCACCGGGAGTATTCTGATAGGACAAGATGAGGATCTGTGATTCTCAGTACAGAATATATGTGGTTAATGGAAATCACGTCAAATGAGGTGGAAGGGTCTGCTCTTCCAAGCAAGCTATTTGGTACACATCAGCTGGAGGGTGGAGGTGGTGGTGGTGGTGGTGGTGGTGGGGGTGGGGGTGGTGGTGGTGGTGGTGGGGTGGTGGTGGTGGTGGTGGTGGTGGTGGTGGTGGTGGGGGTGGTGGTGGTGGTGGTGGTGGTGGTGGTGGTGGTGGTGGTGGTGGTGGTGGTGGTGGTGGTGGTGGTGGTGGTGGTGGTGTTGGTGGTGGTGGTGGAGGTGGTGGTCGAGGTGGTCATGGTGGTGGTGGCGGTGGTGTTGGTGTTTGGAAGGTGTTGTGTGTGGTGTGGGTGGTGGTGGAGGTGGTGGTGGTGGTGGAGGTGGTGGTGGTGGAGGTGGTGGAGGAGGTGGTGATGATGATGGTGGTGGTGATGATGGTGGTGGAGGTGGTAGGGGTGGGGTGGTGGAGGTGGTGATGATGGTGGTGGAGGTGGTGGGAGTGGGGTGGTGGAAGTGGTGATGATGTGTCCTTAAATATGGCATAGGGAGCTGAGAATGTAGCTTTGGTTCAAATACTACCATAAGCAAGGTCCTAGGTTTAATTCCCAGGGACACAAAAACAAAAAGTGCTAAACTGTACTATAATATTTCATCAGGGAAATGCAGTTTAAAATCCTACTGGGAGTCGACCTGACCCAAGTCAGATGGCCAACATCAAGAAACAAAACAAGTAAAAACAACAACAATAGAAACAAATATTTGCACTTATGGGGGCAGGGCAAAGTCTTTACACTCTGTTGGTGGGAATGTGAATGAGTCCAGTCGCTATGTAAATCAGCACAGAGGTTCCTAATATGCTTAAAACAGAGTTATAAGCTGGATCGTTTTCTGGGCTCTGCCAGAAAGAGTCTAAGCCAGCCCGCTGTGGCGTTCGCTCGTCCATGTCTGCTGCTGTGCTGTTTGTAACAGCCAAGCTACCCATCCACCTAGCTGCTCTTCCGTGGAGGAACACACACAGAAAGTGTGGTAAAGTACAAAATGGAGGTTATGCTGTTTGAAAATTTGAAAATTATGTCATTTGCAAGAATGGGGTCAGAGAACATCCTATTCTCTGAAAGAAGCCAGTCTCCAAAGGAGAATTAAGTTTTCTCTCCCATTGTGAGTGAGCATGGCTGCAGTGGGGAAAAGACATGGGAGTGCAAGGGATACAGAAAGGGATGGCGAGGAGGACATGAGGGGACAAGAAGGGTGACAGAGAATGAGACCAGAGCACAGTCTGTGCATTGCATATAATAAATATTATATTAAGAAATTCATCTGCATACCCTTAAAATAAAAAAAAATAGGATTTCCCAAGGCAGCAGATGGCATGAAATAAGAATTTAAAAATCAGGACGGCCCTCTCACAAGGACTGAACGCTTTCCGTGTTACCACCATCCCCGTGGTCGCTTGGTTTAGGGAGTTAAAACCTCTGTATGTGGAGGTCTCAAGGGAGAAAGTCTTAGGACCCCTCTGCTCAGTTTGTGAAGTGTACGTAATAATTGAAGAAACACTGAAGGAGACAGGAGGATTGGCGAATGAGAAGGGAGAGATTGAGAACCTTCAGGCTGAAGGAAGCAGTCTGGGATGTGATTTGATATTGAGGAGAAATAGAAAGAGGTGGGCAGCCAGGAGGAGTGAGCCAGGCAAAAATCACCTCTTTTCAGTCGAAGATCAATAAATAAATAAATAAATAAATCTTTCGACATGCAATGCATAGATAATGTCGTAAGGAAACCACTTAAGCAAACGATTTCCATGCAGACCGTGCCACTGTTGCTGGAAAGCAAGGACTGGATGGGCAATGGACATCCCCAGGTGGGATTAGCACACTGAAACCCACTGAGTGATTTTCCTGAGACGCTCCAAGCCAGCTGCTCTCCCTGGCTTTAGTTTTCACCCCAAATCCAATCACTTCCTGCAAAATTAAGTTGGACTTAAAGAATGGTTCCAAGGTATGTTATGAAATGAAATCCAGCAGAACAATTTTACCTCAAGAAGACAAACACATCCTAAACCCGGTCCACAGATGACAGGCGCATGGAAGACAGGAGGGTTTGAGGGAGGCGAACCTCCTCACGGTTATGCTCAACTCGTGTTCTAGCTTGGGTTTGGCAAATTGGAATCATACAGTTATTTTGGTTACATGGTGCAATCCTTTTCAACTCTCTGCCTGCAGAACATTTTGAGTTTCTCTAAAATAAGACCTCATAGAAAGTGTAGTAAAAGAAGGGGGGGGGATGTAAAGTTATGGGATCAGCTTGAAAAGAGATTCAATCCCAGTGTCTGGACAGATCCCTTTATTTACAGGAAACTTGGGCTTTATGAGTTTCCGTCACTTCAGGTATCCAGACTCATGGCTCCTCTAGATTAGCACATCACTATGGTGGACACCTGTTACCCCAGCCATCATAGGTCCTTCCTGTTAGTGTACAGACTCGGGCAATGGCACTGTCACCTCTTTTATTCTGTGTTTTGATTTCACCCCAGACTCTCAATGATACACCCAGCTAGCCTGACACAGTGACACAGAGCAAATGGATGTTCCAAAGCTTATGGGTCCTACCAGCAAGTGGTTCATCCCATGCCTGGGGTCTCTGTACTCCCCAGGTCTGAAATACACCCACAGAGGTGACCACGACACAACAGCCCCCTTCTGAGATTTACCCCCAAGTGACTGCACCATAACCCCATGCTGCCCTGCATCTCTGGGGGTAGAACTACTAACCAGGCCACTAATTCCTCTGTTCCCTGAACTCTAGTGAGTACCTCACGGCTAAGGAGGATCTGGGTGGCTGCTGTCCTTGTCCCTGTGAGTGTGAAAGGCCTCGTCACCACAGCTCAGCATATGAAAACCCTCTTTGCTGAAGGCCTTCTTTATGTGGAAATCTTGGCCTCAACTTCCTCTGTCTCTGTCAACTTTAAGGCTCATGGAAGATCAGCTTGATTTTTTTTTAAATGAATCCCAGGATAGGGATTCATGCCTGGAGAGTTCAAACATCACTGTCAGCCTGTTTTGCTCTCACTTTTTCCCCATTTCAAGCTAAAGACTCCCCCACACCATTGCATTCAATGCTTGCTGTAGTTCTGCCTGTCTGCCCTGCTAGTCACACTTGATGGACTCTTGTCTGAGCTGCTTTTCTTCTCTAACTGATTTTTGAAAAGAGGTTCTTAATCTCATCAATGAAATGTGTGTACGGTGTGTGTGTGTATATGATGATGTTTGTGTATGTGTGTGCATGCAGTGTTGTGTTTGTGTGTATGAGTGTGTGTGTGTAGTGTGTGTAGTGTATATGCTGTATGTGTGTGTGCATGCATGTGTATATGTCCATATAGTGTGTGTATTTGTGTGAGTGCAATATGTGTGTGTGTGTGCAGAATGTGTATGTGCAGTGTATGTGTGTCTATCTGGCATAGTGTGTGTCCGTGCATAGAGTATGTGTATGTGTGTGCAGCATGTATGTGTGTGTGTGTTTGTGAATTGGTATGCTGTATGTATGTGAGTGTGTGTATGTTCAGTTTGTGTGTGTGCAGTATATGGGTATGCTGTATGTGTGTATGTGTGTGTAGTATGTGTGTGAGTAGGTGTTTGTGAGTGTGTATATGTGGGTGTCTGTTCAGTGTGTGTGTGTGTATTTGAGTGTGAGTGTGTGGTGTGTGGGGCAAAGCTTTGGTCTATGCTGGAAAACAGTGTGATTTCTTTAGACTCTGAAGAATCTGTTGTTACAGTTTGTTTGCTCAGTGCCCCACCCCACTTTATTAATGTGGAAAAAAAAATCAAGATTTGAAGTTGTCATTTTGCTTTTTTGTAGATATTTGTATTTTTACCTAATTTATTTAAAATTTGATTCATAGTTATCTAAGAGTTCTTTATGAAACGAATGCCAATACAACCTTCAGTTGTGTACACTGAGGCATCTCTGCATGGAGTCGAAGGACCCCTTGCTCATTCTTACAGGGACAGAGCCCTCTTCCCCTGCTCCAATAGCACGCACACAGTCCCACCGTGTCCTGTCTTCAGACTTTGCTCCTTTTATGTACATTTTGCCTTTCCCATTCGATGTCCCAGAGACTGTTTTAACAGTCTTGCTCTTGCACCGACATTTTGCAAAACTCAAGTAATTATAGTTGCTGTTTAAAAATACTACTGAGATTAAGATTGGCAGCGTTTTCAAAGGTGCATTAAAAAGTTCCTCTTCAAAAGTGTCCTCAGCTAATGGAGAAATAGGTTAACTCTGCAAACTCCGAGCGTCAGGGTGTGAGCAGACCTTGATTTCTAGGCTTGCCTTGCGGGCTGCTCTGTTCAAGGTAGTGCTACTCGCTACGCTTGTTGATGTTTTGACTGGTTAAGTTCTTCTTTTAAAAAAGATACACACGTTTAGAGACTTGTTATCTGTGCTCTTGTTTACTTGTGGAGGGGAAAGTTTATTTACTTCATTCCCTTCACAGAACAAAATATTTTATAATTAATATGATACACTACAGCAATAGAGCCTCTCATTCATTTCTGTCCTGTTCTCCACTCGCCACGGTATATCGAGTTCATAGCAGGCACTCAATAACTCCTTGAGTTTTTCATAATTAATAATTATACATGGCTCTTTAAACACATGATATTAAAATGAGAAACCACAAAGCCAAATATAGATGTAATTGGTTACATAGCATTTTACACGGTTAATAAAATGTAATAAACAAACCCCAAAGATAAAATATAATCTTCTAAAAGTATACTCTAGATATGTGACAAAGAGCTAGTATTCAGAGCAGAAAAAGTTTGTATGATTTCACTAAAAAGAAAATAAGCAGAGTAATAAAAATACAAGAAAGTCATACCAGTGAATATTCAATAATTTCCTCCCCTAATAACTAAACTTAAATAAATTAAGTGGAAAAAATGCGCCTTTTGCATGTGGTGGGTGAGAATAAAGAAACAGCAAAAATTAGGTGGATCTGAAAGAATCTTTTAAAATTCAAGTTTGTATAAAAGCTTTGTGCCATATAGCCTAGTGCTGGGGAATTCACACCTAGATACCAAAGCGTCAATATGAAAGGATACAGCTCAATAATGTTTACTGCTTTCTTCATTATAGCCATACCCTATAAATAAGTATCTACATCATTTTTGCCACACGAATCAAATGAATAAAGTCCACTTACACATACGATTAGGGGAAACGCATTGTTTATCTTGAGGATAAAGTCAATTTGAGGCATACTTAGCGTGATCTTGTTTTATACCAAGTATGTGTCAAAACATCTTAGAATTTTGCTTCTAAGCAGTGTGGGCATTGATCTTAGCAGACCTTTTAACAATGACGAACGTTCTATTTTTTATGTACTAATAAAATGCGTAATAGAAGATTTAATTGCGTTGTTTAAACAAACGGAAAACTACGAAAGGAAATCTGTAGCAATCTGCGTGAAGAGGGGTCCTAAACACAGGATCCCGACTGCAGCATCCAGCATGAAGCTCTGGAGGACTACGAACTTCTTATCCCTCGTGCCTAGGCTATCTCGGGATATTCCTGTTGACTTCTAACTACCAGTGTCCACGTCTTTGTTTGGGCTTTTCTTCCCCCATAAATCCAGAGACCCGCTCGGATGGCACAGAACAAGTTAGGAACATCAGAGAATAAGGTCTCCTTCTCCCTCTGCCCCAGTAACTCCCAGTGACTCCCAGATACGGGATAGAAAAGAGTGCACCCCCTCTGCCCTTCAGGTGGGGAGTCGTCAACTCCCCAAAAGGTTTTACTTAATATCCGAGTCTCCTAATTTCTTCAACCCATCGATGTCCGTGGATGAAAATCGTCCCAAGTGGATCTCTTTCCCTCTGTCCATCTAGGTTTCCTTGAGTTTGTTTTTCAGTGTCTGTTTCTAACAGAACCAAAGCTGATAGTGGGGATTTAATGTCTGCTCTCAAGCCAAACTGTAGAAAACGGGGACAGACAGCGAGCCTTGTGCTCTCGTGTTCCGGGGCTGCCCTTCAGGGAGAAGAGAGATAAAAGGCCTTTATTCATTATTCTAAAGGAGTGACAAGTCAGTTTCTCCTTCTGGGAAAAGGCAAGCAAGCAAGCAAACCGAAAATTACTCGAGAAACTAGAAATCAAGGAGACAGGCATCTGGAAAAACTGCAACCCCCAGGCCGAAAACCTTCCATGTAAACTGGTTCTGCGATTTATGTGAGGGAGAGCACAAAACATCTAAGAAATGGACAAAGCAGATCCTCACTTCACCGTTAGCAAGTGGAGATGTTGCGGAGTGGGTAGCAAGCAGGAGAGTCCCCCACCAAGCAAAGGGCTGCGTGAAGGAATCCGCAGAACCGGAAGGCTATCGAGGATGGTAGATAAACACAGGGGTAAACCTTACAATGGAAGAATAAACATCCTGACTAGGAATAGACAGATTAAAACCCCGAATATCACCAAGACATGAGATACAAGGTAACTGAGGACAAAAAGCCAAACGTAGTTTACAACCTTACTGTGTGAGAAAATTCACAGCGAAGGGGAGACACTGAATGAACGGCGAAGGAGAAACGAATGAACCAGGCCTTTAAACCTGTGCAAATAGAAATTGCAGGAGAGAAGACAACAGAAGAGTATTAAAGAAGATAAACACATAACGATGAGGTTGGAGGACATGAGCATGGATGCCCTCGCTCTCCCATCAGGAGGGGCCTGGCCAGACACGTGGCAGCAAGCCTTTGGCCTGGAATCCAACAGGGCACTGATTTCCAGGGTCTGAGGATGTTGTGTGCTGTCGCCCCTTCCTGCTCAAGGCCAAACTTATCTTTTAATCAGGCACTTCTTCCTCCGGGACCCTCCGAGCTGGGTGTGGCTTTGGGCTGAGAGATTGCTTCTCCGGTTCCAGCCCTTTCTCTTCCTCAACCCCTTTGGAATGCACACCTGCTCTGCGGTCCCAGGCTCTCCGCCTTTTATTCCCTTTCTCCTTCGTAGACGCCTCCTCCATGAGACATCTGGCCTGCCATTTTTGTCTTCATGGGCCTTTGCAGGAGGCCTGACCGATGTAGAGAAAGTCAGAAATGACAGAGGACCACTTAAGGACTGTATAGGCAACAACAGAGGCCAACTGCAGGGGAATCTCTCCCTGGAAGGATCGAAAGATAATAGCCCACAGACGGACCTAGATAACTCTTTGTTTTATTAAACTATTATTCAAGATTAAGGGTTAAATAGAGATATTTTTAGGTCTAAACCTTGAAAGTATTTACTACTTAGAAGCTGTCAAGCAGGAATGTGAACCAAACAAAAGGACAAACAGAGAGTAGGAGGCAAGGCCGAGTGGTGGGGAAAACACGGTGCTGGGTTAAAACACTTAAAGATAAAAGTTTGGGTTTGAGAACAAAGCAGGGGCTGAGATACAGGCAGTGACATCATCATATGAGCTGTGGACATCGCACTTAAAACGAGACATCGGGGCTGCAGAGATGGCTCAGGGGCTGAAGTGTCTGCTGTGCCAGCGCAGGCAGCCGAGTCTGGATCTCTAGAACATGTAAAAGCCAGGTGTGGCTCCACATTCTGCAACCCCAGCTCCAGGTGGACCCCAGCGGCTCATGGACCCGCTGGTGTGGCTGAAATGGCACTGGACTCAGAGAGGAAGGTGGTCCACTCACATGACAGGGCAAGAGAGAGCTGCCTGCTACCAATCAGAAGTAAATGCTGAAAAACAAACTCAAGGATGCTCAGAGTAGGAGATGGAGGGAGAGAAGAGGAGAGGGAGAGGTAGGGAGGGGGGGAAGGGAGGAGAGAGGGAAGAGAAATGGAGAGAGGGAGGCAGAGGAGGAGGAGGAGACAGGGAACAGGAAGAAGCCTGATGATTTAAACAAAGGCCTTTCCCCCACTGATTTATATATTGTGACAGCTTTATATATGTAATATTTGCATATAAAAACTTTAAGTGCTTTTCTTCAATTAAAAATATCTAAAGAATTTAAAAACTACGCCTTCGATATTTGGAAAAATACAGATTACATTATACCAGGGTATGATAACTCTATCAAATACATATAAATAAATTCTTATGTCTACTTCAAACACGAACGTAAAAGGTTGAAAATGTAAGGCCAGAGAATTTAAACGTCTAATGTCTAAGTCAATAAAATAAATAAACTAAAACGCTCATCCCATCCCAGAATAAAACAGAAGAAGAGAGCAGGAAAAACGACGAGAGCAGGAAACAGAAAAGCAGAGTCAGAATTAATAAAGTTTACCGGAAGCACAGCGAGCCAGTCGGTAGCCAACTTATGGGTGTGGCCAGAGAAAGAGGCTACACACCACACGAACCGGCATAGAGAGCATCGTTTAATGACAAGCGGTAATGATGACCGGCACGATGCCCACAGCAGCAATGAGAGTTACAAGTACCAGGAAGTCGGTCGGTCGGTCAGGGTCTTAACTCTCTGTGCTTCACTCTCATATCCTTGTGGGTTAGCTGGGCCTTTGAGGCGTCAATCCTCACGAACAGCACGGTGTTTGGTGGAACCGCTACTTTTCAGTTCTAGATTCTGAACCAAAGTACGTGTGTGAATTGGAGCTTGCCGTACTGTCCAGTATAGAGAAGGATATAGGACACGATTTAAAACGGTTGGTGTAGTATTTGGGGCCACCTCATGCTAAGTAGGAGGAAGCTGATTAATACCACAGGGTCTCTGTGCTACTCTCAAACTTTGGCGGGAAACTCCTGTCATCAGGGTCCAGGCCGGAAGCCACAGACCCTCAACACTAGTGGTGTATAAAGTGGCTTTCATGTTGGCAGGCCTTCTGAAGTGTGCACTCTGGCTGCTCTCCAGCGGTATAGGGCAGCACAATGTCAAAACCAGATGTGCGCTGCAGTCATTTCCTGGCCCCACCTTCTCTCCCACTCTCCCTCGCTGGTGCGGTCTTACCCTCCACCCTGTCCCTCTTCACATTGTCACCCTGTGTGGCTACAGGATTAGCCAGGCTATAAACAGCACATACAGCAGGGAGCCTGTACCCTCGGAACTTCTGATCTCCTCACTTCTGTTTCCCTACTGGACATGGCAAACTTAGTGCGTCTTACACGCGGCTCTTGACTTCTCATGCCTCTCTCTTTGCCCATCTGATCCCTTTCAATAGATCCCACGCTGGTAAATGGGAGCCTCGAAACCTTAGCTGACAATACACAGTGTGGTACTTGTCTTGTTACCACAACCTGAGTCTGCAAACAAGTATTCACACACAGACAGACAGACAGACACGGACACAGGCACACACAGACACACACACAGACACACACACAAAGATACACACATGCACACATAGCGATAACAATGATAACACTTATGCAGGCATGTGCACACACATACATACACACACACACATATGCTTTATAGAAAGTTTGTAAGGTTGACACCCTTGGGGTCTCCAGTTCTACAAATGAAAAAACCAACGGCATATTCCCTGTGCTGAGGAACAAACCTGGTCGAGATGAAGCCAGATATGAATGAGTGACCAGGCATGGTAGCATAGCCATGCAACTCTAGAATTTAGTGATGGAAGCTAGAGGGTTAGGAGTTCTGGGCCAACCTCAACTACCTATGAGTTCAAGAACAGCCTGGGCTAAATAAGATCCTATCTCAAAAACAAAACAAAACACAACGAAAGGCCAGGAAGGAAGGAGAGGATGAGGAAGGGAGGGAGGGAGGAAGGGGGGAAAGAAAGTCGTTGGAGAGACCGTTGTTCTCCGCGTCTGATCTGGTCTTCTTGGCTCTACCATTGATTCCCGAAGGCAAATCCTGCCCACTGAGCCATCCCGCAGTCTGAGCCCTAAACCAAACTATTCTCATCTCATCTGGCCCAAAGGAAACATCATCTGCTCACAGCAGACGTCCCAATCTTCTGCCGAATAAGCCATTCATTCCACATGTGCCCGAGCCGTCATTTTAAATCTGCCCCACGCAGCAAGCGATTTCCTGGCTTCTTTCACTAAATTTTCTTCATACATTTACCAAAACAAGAAGCCAGCTGGTATATCTACTGGCTTGTGTGCTGTCAGTTTTCTCTCACTGTAATGGAAACTCTGTAGAGACAGGGCTATTGTCTGTTCCTTTTCTATGTCTTGAGTCCCTAGCCTATATTAAGACTCCAAATATGTGTTGAATGAATGAATGAATGAATGAGTGCATGCATGAATGAGTACAAGCTCTGTTACTAAAAAAAGTCACTGATGTGAATTAATCAGTGGAATCTCAGCTTGCTTATAAAAAACGAGAACATTCACACTTTTGTTGGGGGAGTTTCTGAGACTATTTGAGTGATTAAAGCAGGAGTCAGATTTTTTATAACTATGTAAAAACAATATTATATTCATAATTAGTGTACTATCCTTTGTTCATGTCTATATATTTACCTCGTTAGTCTATCTTTTTAACAGGCTGAATAAGAAATACCACCCCCACAAAGACCCAGCAAAGAAAGAGAACTTCAGACCAATTTCCCTTATGAATATCAATGCAAAATTACTCAATAAAATTCTCACAAACTGAATCTGAGAACACTTCAAAATGATCATCCATCGGGAACAAGTAGGCTTCATCCCAGGGATGCAGGGATGGTTCAATATATGAAAATCTATCAACATAATATAAACAAACTCAAAGAAAAAAAGACACGTGATCATCTCATTAGATGCTGAGAAAGCATTTGACAAAATTCAATACCCCTTAATGATAAAAGTCCTGGAAAGATCAGGAATCCAAGGTCCATACCTAAACATAGTAAAAGTAATACACAGCAAACCAGTAGCCAACATTAAACTAAATGGAGAGAAACTTGAAGCAATCTGACTAAAATCAGGGTCTAGACAAGGCTGCCCACTCTTTCTCTACCTACTCAATATAATACCCGAAGTCCTAGCCAGAGCAATCAGACAACAAAAGGAGGTCAAAGGGTTACAAATTGGAAATGAAGAAGTCAAAATAACACTATTTTCAGATGATATGATAGTGTACTTAAGTAACCTCAAAAATTCCACCATAGAACTCCTAAACCTGATAAACAACTTCAGCAATGTGGCTGGGTATAAAATTAACTCAAATCAGTAGCCTTCCTCTACTCAAAGGATAAACAGACTGAGAAGGAAATTAGGGAATCAAGGCCCTTCGAAATAGTCACAAATAACATAAAATACCTCAGTGTGACTCTAATCAAGCAAGTGAAAGATCTGTATGACAAGAACTTCAAGTCTCTGAAGAAAGAAATTGTAGACATCAGAAGATGAAAAGATCTCCCATGCTCATGGACTGGCAGGATTAATATAGTAAAAATGACCATCTTGCCAAAAGCAATCTACAGATTCAATGCAATCCTCATCAAAATTCCAACTCAATTCTTCACAGAGTTAGAAAGAGCAATTTGCAAGTTCATTTGGACTAACAAAAAACCCAGGATAGTGAAAACTATACTCAACAATAAAAGAACTTCTTGGGGAATCACCATCCCTGACCTCAAGCTGCATTACAGAGCAATCGTGGTAAAAAAAAAATGTATGATATTGGTACGAGACAGGCAGGTAGATCGATTGAATATAATTAAAGACCCAGCAATGAACCCACACACCTATGGTCACTTGATCTTTGACAAAGGAGCTAAAACCATCCAGTGGAAAAAAGATAGCATTTTCAACAAATGATGCTGGTTCAACTGAAGGTCAGCATGTAGAAGAATGCAAATCGATCCATTCTTATTGCTCTGTACAAAGCTCAAATCCGAGTGGATCAAGGACCTCCATATAAAACCATATATATACTTAAACTAAATAGAAGAAAAAGTGGGGAAGAACCTTGAACACACAGGCACTGGGGAAAATTTCCTAAAAAGAACACCAATGGTTTATGCTCTAAGATCAAGAATCAACAAATGGGACCTCATAAAATTGCAAAGTTTCTGTAAGGCAAAGGACACTGTCATTAGGACAAGACAGCAACCAACAGATTGGGAAAAGATCTTTGCCAATCCTACATCCGATAGAGGGCTAATATCCAATGTATACAAAGAACTGAAGTAGTTAGACTCCAGAGAACTAAATAACCCTATTAAAAATGGGGTACACAGCTAAACAAAGAATTCTCAACTGAGGAATATCAAATGGCTGAGAAGCACCTAAAGAAATGTTCAACATCCTTAGTCATCAGGGAAATGCAAATCAAAACAACCGTGAAATTCCACCTCACACCAGTCAGAATGGCTAAGATCAAAAACTCAGTTGATGACAGATGCTGGCCATGATGTGGAGAAAGAGGACCACTCCTCCATTGTTGGTGGGATTGCAGACTGGTACAACCATTGTGGAAATCAGCCTGGAGGTTCCTCAGAAAATTGGACATAGTAATATCTGAGGACCCAGCTATACCATTCCTGGGCATATACCCAAAAGATGCTCCAACATACAACAAAGACACAGCTCCACTATGTTCATTAACAGCCTTATTTTTAATAGCCAGAAGCTGGAAAGAACCCTGATGTCCCTCAACAGAGGAATGCATACAGAAAACGTTGTAATTTACACACTCATAGAAGAAGGGGGAGGGTGGATGGAATAGGGGTTTTATGAATGGGAAACTGGGAAAGGGGATAACATTTAAAATGTAAATAAGAAACATGAAAAAGAAATACCACCCCCCAAAATGGTACATGTGTTGATGTTTTAGTCACTTGTTGGGAGTTTTATTGAATGTTACTGAGTCCTGTATTGAATAATCCATTGATAGGTCCTTAGCTGAATGGTCTATTAGAAGGAGACAATTCACTGGGAGAAAAGAGTCATTGTGGTTACATATTTGAAGGGTAGTTATTATCCCTGTTCTCTCTCTCTCTCTCTCTCTCTCTCTCTCTCTCTCTCTCTCTCTCTCCCTTTCTTTCTTTCTTTCTTTCTTTCTTTCTCTCTCTCTCTTTCTTTCTTTCTTTCTTTCCTTCTCTTCCCTCCTCCTCCTCCTTCTCCTCCTCCTCCTCTTCCTCCTTCTCCTATTCTTTCCCCTTCCACCCTCTTTTCTTCCTCCCCTCCCCGTCCTTCTATGAGGGGAGAAGTTTTGTTCTTTCACACGCATACTCTCTGCAGTGAAAAGAAGCCTATCGTGACCTTAAACTGAAACCGTCAACCATAATACATCATTCTTCCTTTAAGCTACTTTTCTCCAGGGTCTTGTCATAGTGACTAAAAACTATCACAGTAGTCAGTGTGACACATCTAGTCTAGGCTTATTAGCAGCTTGTTATGTGTGACATATTTTCCCATCAACCCAAGGAAGTCTACACTTCCTCAATTCTAAGATCTATCGTATCTACTTGTAATTTCAGATTACAGACAGATATTATATACCTGTCATCTTAAATATCCCAATATATACAGATATATACACATAGACTTAATATAGCCACATATTTATTAATATTTGTCTATTTCTGTCTAAAATTTATCATGTCAATGGCCTGACTACTGAAATGTACAATTAGCAAGATATCTTCAAACTAGCACAGCAAGAAACAGAGATCTGATTATTTTCTTGAGATTCCTATAGTAAAATCACCACTACCACCACCACCATCACCACCACCACCACCACCACCACCACCACCACAACAACAACAACAACAACATCCAGCCAGCATAACTGAGGAATATTGGGAAAACTAAATAAGATGTTGTAAAATACTGAGCCCCAAAATTTGATTTCACCTAAGCATGTCTGAGAATTTACTTAGGGTTTCTACTGAATACAGTTCTGATGTTACGTGTGTGCTACATCAATGGCAGAATAGTCCACCAATTATAATTTTGGGGTACACAACAGCCCTATATCCATAGTTTTAAAATATCACTTTCCTATATTGGCTCACTAGTGTTTCGACAAAATATAGACATTAGAGGATGATAGTCAACATATTGAATCACTGTACTGACTAGAGATGAATAATTAAGCTGTCTATCTAAGTAACTACCACTGACCCAGGACAAGTGGGAGGATCCCAAGAATCCTTGGGATTGTGTTAATAACCTAAGCACAGGTAGAAGTGACCGAGTCTATGAACTGTTACTTTTACATTTTAAACCGACCACTTAAACTAAGCTTTGAAGATTCAATTTGAAGATTACTTAACATCACCGTTTTGTATCTGTGTAAAGATGAAACACTAAATATTTGTTGTAGTGAGAAGAACACACAACGTAAGGGCTGTTTTATAAGAATTTCAGGAGTAGTCAGTTAACCTGCACAGCACCACACAACTGCTGCCTTTGTTGACCTACCTACCCAGAGTTTGCAATGACTCCTTGTTCCTTCTTTACTGATGTTATAAAGTTAAAAAAAAGTCTTCTCAGCTTAAAAATTTATGGCAAAACATAAATCTCAGTCCTTTGGTTGAAATATTAAGATAATTTTCCTTCTTTTCTAGTGTTACCCATGAAATAGGTAACATTTTGCAAATCTTGCTCTCAGTGTTTTCACATTGACTGACATTTTTAAATGGTTGAATACTAAACTTTTAAGTTTCAATTTTATAATTTATATTTTGAAAGTAATAAGATGCATGAGAAGTCTATCCTAAAAGAAAACTTATCCTAAAAGTTATCGATAGCAAACATTTTTCTCATTCATTGTTTTACTATCCCTCCTCTCATGCCTGTATCTATTTTAAGCTCTCTATATGAATCATCTGTAAATAATCAGCTATTGAACTCTAGGTTAACGCATTTAAATGCACATTTACCTGTGCTTCAAAGATTCCTTAGCCCTGAGTGAGCCTGTGTGAAAGACAAGGAAAACATAATATCCTAGAAAAGACAACAATCCACTGTGACAACTGACAAATATAGAACGCCGAAGGCCCACTCCATCTAACTAAGCCAGAACTTGACAACTGCCAAGCTTACTGCAAGGTGATCTTATTTGTAATAAGGGTTTGCTAATTCTATAGGAGATGATGAAAAGACAATGCTTTCTTGTGCATCTGCCACACGTATTCAGAAATACTAGATTGATTTACATAGAACTGTGAACTTGGAAATACTTTGGGTAATGGAAAAAGTCACCCGGAAGCCATTGTTCCTAATTTATGTCAGAGAACAATTGTGTAAGGAAATATTAAATGCCCTGTGTGAAAGTCAGGAACCAGGGACAAGGTGCTACTGTGTTGTAGACAAACCCTTCATGTTGGAACGTGACCGACACATGAAAAGCAAGTGGTGGTGAATGATGCTTTGAACCCTAAGGTCTTCAGCGTATTGGCAACATCAAAAGGGATGGTGGTCCAAGCACTACCAGCAGCTAAGACAGTATGTACTCCAATAAGATTGGAATCCTTTTAATTTAAACTGTTATATAACAATATAATGGCCACATTGGAAAATAGAGTATCAACGGGCGATTAAGCTGCTATTTAGATCACAGATGCATGAGTACTGTTTTTAAATTTATTTCAGACACCAAGGTAAAACCTAACTAACCGAGACGGACAGACACAAGGTTGAGAATATACTCTTGGTTCATATGGAGTCTTCTAACACTACATAGCATTCTTCATGGGGTTTCTCCAGCTACGTTCCTATACGCATTGAAGAGAGCATGGAAGGGAAAGGAATATAGTTGTATAATCAGTAAATCATCAAGAAATCAGTCACTGTCTCATGGTTTTGTTCCATGTGGATTAAGACAATCAAGACAGTTAATGTCACTGGTAATTTTATAGGAGCAAATGTACTATCTGCAAAACTACATCATACACAGGCTCAAGTCTCTCTTACATATTTCTTTCTTTCTCATATATATGAAAATGAATTCATATATATATGAAATTATACCCAGAAAGTAGAAGTGATATAGATACTAAACAAATTTAATTAACACGGTTCTAGAAACTTGAAATATCACAGAGAGAAAAATATTCAATGCAATATGATGTGAGAATGTGTTAGACAAGACTAAGAATTTTGATAGAGATCTAAGAATCATAAAAGTAAAATTAAAATGTAAACTGGTTCAACCACTCTGGAAATCAGCCTGGCTGTTCCTCAGAAAATTGGACATAGTATTACCTGAGGACCCAGCTATACCACTCCTGGGCATATACCATATGCTCCACCACACCATCAGGACCCATGCTTCACCACATTCATGGCAGCCTATTTATAAAATCCAGAAGCTGGCAACAACCCAGATGCCCTCAACCAAAGAATGGATACAGAAAATGTGGTATGTTTACATATTAGAATACTATTCAGCTCTTAAAAACAAGACATCATGAATTTTGAAGGAAAATGGATGGAACTAGAAAATATCATCCTGTGTGAGGTAAGGACATGCATGGCGTGTACTCACTGATAAGTGGATAGTAGCCAAAGGTTCAGAATACCCATGATACACCTCACAGACTGTAGGAAGCTTAACAAGAAGGAAAGCCAAAGTGTGGATGCTTCAATGCACTAGAAGGGGGGACAAAATAATTATGAGGGACAGAGGGAGGGAGGGACCTGGGTCAGAGAGAGGAGGGGGAGGGGAAAGATCAAGTATGGGAACAGAGAGGAGGGACACACAGAGGGCAAGGAGAATGAATCAAAATATGCAGCAGTGGGGGTTAAGGGACAGGGGAACCTCTAGAAAGTCTGAGACCTGGAATATGAGAGGTTACCAGGACTCAGTGAGAGTGACCTTGGCCAAAATGCCTAACAGCAGGAAGATGGAACTGGAGAGACCACCTCTAGTAGGTAGATATGGCCTCAAGTTGAGGGATGGAGTTATCCACCCATCTTAAAAATTTTTAACCCAGAATTATTCCTGTCTAAAGGAAATGCAGGGCCAAAAATGGAACAGAGACTGGAAGAAAGGCCACTTAGTGCCCGGCCCAACTTGTGATCCATCCCATGAGTGTACACCAAATCCTGACACTATTACTGAGACCAGTATTGTACATGCAGACAGGAGCCTGGCATGGCTATCCTCTGAGAGGCTCAACAGTGTCAACTAACATGGACTCTTCAGAGCTCCCATACACTAAGCCAAAAACCAAGAAACATACATGGTTCATGGCCCTGGGCACACATGTAACAGAGGACTGTCTGGTATGACCTCAGAGGGAGAGGATATGCTTAATCCTGTGGAAACTTGATGCCCCATGGAAAAGGATGTTGGAGGTGGGTGGGTGGGCAAGTGAGGGAGCACTCTGTCAGAGATGGGGGTGTTGGGGTGAATCTCGGGGGGTGGTGACTGGGAACGGGGGCAACTTTTAGAGTGTAAATAAATAAAATAATTTAATAAAGATTTTTTAAATGTCTATGACTGAAAAAAATGACATAATTAAAAATCATTTAATGGGTTCAGTGGCAGACTATACAGACCTGAAGAAAGAAATAGTGAGAAATTGATCAAAAAGAGCATCAAGCAGCAGTTGTGGGGTCTGAATGGGTCTGTGCTAGGTCCTCTGTGTGTGTGTTATGTTTGTTGGCTTGGCGTTCTTGTGGGACTACTGGCAGTGGAGTTGGGGTGTCTCTGACTCTTTTGCCTGCTCTGAGGACCCCTTCCCTCCTCCTTAGTGGCCTCACCCATACTTTTTGTGAGGGTTTGTGTCTGGTCTCGTATCTCGTTGCACTGTGCTCACTTACTGTCCCTGAGAGGCCTGCTCTTTTCTGTGAGGAGGGAGAGCAGAGTGGATCTGGGGTAGGGGTGATGGTGGAGGGAACTGGGAGGAGGAAAGAGTGGGGAAGATGAAATTGGGATGTACTGTATGAGAGGAAGATAAATTCAAAAGGTGGAAGACATCAAAAATAAAGAACACAGAGATCAAATGTAAGTGATGGGGTCGATTGAAATGCTTAACGACAAACCAAACAATTGTAACACGTTTGCCAATCAATAGATGGACTTGTAAACAATAAACTGGTTCTAAAATGTGTAATTGATATTCTTTTCAACTAACTGATAAAGAAGCAAGAACCTTCAAACTAGATGTGATGCAAGGATCCAGCCTCACACCAGGTTTGGGTAAGAACTAGAGACCAAAACAAACAAACAAACAAACAAACAAACAAACAAACAAACGTCCTCAGAATCAGCTGAGGAAAGAGTTGGTTAACCAAGCCGACAAGTCTCTAGATGGACAATCCAACAGGAGGTGGGGAGAGGGAGGGAGGAAAGGGGAGGGAAGGAGGGAGGGGGAGGAAGGGAGGGAGGGAGGGGGAGGGAGAAGAAGGAGAAAGAACAAGCAGAAGACCCTAGGAAGTCCAAAAGACCACTAGAGGATGCTGGGAAAACTCACATTCCAAGAAGCTGGAGAACCCATTGAATGACACTGATGCATTTCTAAATGTGTATAATCTACTTAAATCATAAATTATTTATAAACAAGCCCATGAGGAACAGTGGAATTGAAGTTGTAGATAAAAGATCTCCACAAAGTAAGTCCTGGAAGAGCACTGTTGAATTCTAATGCACTTTCTCAGATCTTCTAATGCTAACACTTCTCAAACTGTTCTGTGCTATAGGGAGTGGAGGAACCCCATCAAATTCATTTGAGGATGTCAGTATTATCCTGATTTAAAAGCCAGGTCAAGACACAACAATAACAAAAGAAAAAGTACAGGCCATTGACCCCGATGAACAGAGACACAAAAATTCTCAACAAAATTCTTGGAAACCAAATTCAAGAACACACCAAGATGATCATCACAAAGCAGGAGGTTTCTTCTTTGCATTGCAAGGTTAGTTCAAAAAAAATTATTCACCATGTAAATAATCTCTAAGGCAGACATTTTCCGATCATCTCTATGGAGCAGTAAAAGCATTTGGTGAAGCTCACTCTGCTTTCATGATGGAGTCTTGCAGAAATTAGGAACAGATAGAGCATACCTCAAAATAATAAAAGCAGTACCTGAAAAACCTACTGTCATTGTCATACAAAGTTGGGGGTAGGGCTGGAAAACATTTCTAAAATCTGGAAGACAAGGGTAACAACTATCTTCATTTTTATTCACTGTGGTGCTCAAAGTTTTAGTCAGAGCATTAAGACAAGACAGGATATAAAAGGGATAAAAACAGGAAAGAAGGGAAATTACCCCTATTTGCAAAAGACACGATTCAATACTTAAAAGGCTCTCTAGACTCTAAGAGGAAACTTAGATTTAATAAGCATTTTCAGTAAAGTTGCAGTGCACAAAATTGGTGAAGACACAGAGAACACCTGACTGAGGGCTGTCCAGGCTCACTACAATACAAACCTACACATCGTGGGACTCCCAGCCCAACTCATAAATCTATGACGCAACCCTGCACATAAGACTCAGGGAACATTCCAGAAGAGACTAAGAGCCATAATGTGTGCTGCATGGTAGTGTCTTTGATACATGACAAGGAAGTTACACTGATGATACCTCAACGGTGTGGTTGCCTAAAGCATGATGTCACTAATTGACACATGGTCATGAATGAAGGGACTCTCACAAGACCCCATTCCTAGATGAAGAGCTATAGACAATATCAGTCTTCTCCAGCAACAAGCCCCCCCCATAGGTTATCCAATCCCAAGCCATCAGTCATAAAAACATACACATGACCAACAGTAATGGACTCAGAAGGCTATAGTTATAAATTTATAAATAATACATATTATACTATAATTAAATTACAACAGTAATGAAAGAATAAGAGGCCACATTTTAAAGAAGGAGCAGGGGGATGCAGAAAGAATTTTAAAGAAGGGTGGAAGTTGGGGGCAAGTTTTGTAAATACAGCACTCGTGTATGAAAGTCTCGACAAATATATACAGTCTTAAAAACTCAGAGGCTTCATCTATAGCAATAAGGAACTTTCAGAGAAAGAAAATAGGAAGAAGACCTCATTCACAATCACACTCAAAAATAAACTACTAAGAAAGATCTCAGATATGGAAAAACTATACAAGAAAAACTTTAGGCCACTGGAAAGTGAAAGTAAAGACGATGGAGAAAACTGTCCAAGTTCCTGGTCATCTGAATTAATCGTGTGGAAATGGCTGTAATGCCTAATCTACAGACTCAGTGCAATTCCTATTAAACACCAGGGACAGGGGCTGGAGAGATGGCTCAGCAGTGTTCTTATCCAGAAGACCCAGGTTCTATTCCCAGCAGCCATATAGCAGCTCACACCCATTTATAATCCCAGTTCTAAGGGATCCAGTGCTTTTAATTTTTCTGGGTTGCAGATAGGAGGCCACATACTAAACAGGTCTGCATGCAGGTAAATGTCCACCAATACACCTAATTTTAAAAATAAAAAAATTCCAATGCCATTCTTCAAAGAACTGAAAGGAAAAATACAAACGTTCATATGGATACACAAAATACAACACACAGCCAAGCATCCGAAGTAGGGAAAAACTCTACTGCTGAAATCATAAAACTTGACCTCAAATCATACTCCAGAGTGATCATAATAAAAATAGCTGGTTACAGGCATAAAACAGGCATGCAGACCAATGGCAAAGGACAGCAGTCCCAGGAGTAAGCTATAGACACCTAAAGCATCAAGAACATACACTGGGAAAAGGCAGCCTATATCACCAAGCAGGGCTAGCAAAACTGAACACCTACCTGCAGAAGAGTAGACTTGAGCTCTCTCCATCACTGTGGGAAAATCAACTCAAAATGGACCAAAAGCTTATTAGAGCTGAAACTATTAGATCAGTGGTTGTCAACATGGGGATCATGACCCCTTTGACAGTTGAATGACCCTTTTACAGGGGTCACACATCGGATATCTGGCAACATCAGTAACTTACATTACAATGCATAATAGTAGCAAAATTACAGCTATGAAGAAAATAGTTTTATGGTTAGGGGTCACAAAACATGAGGAACTGTGTTAAAGAGCTGGCTGCAGCATTAAAAAGGTTGAGAACCATTGTAGTAGGGCTCTCACAGGGAGGACACATGAAGTTATAGACACAGGCAAGAGCATCAACAAGATTGTACCAACAATGAATTGTTTCTAAAACTAACAGATGGGACTATGTGAAATTTAAAAATTATATATATATATATATATATATATATATATATATATGCCTAGAAATAGACAGCAGAAAGAATGGGAGAGAAATATTTGAGATTTGTGATATAGAATATGTTTTAAGAGGATAAAGGGCTTAAGACACCTTAGTAGCAGAACACTCATTTCATACACACAAGACCTTGGGTTTAATCTCCAGTAGCACACACACACACATGCATGCATGAATGCACACATGCAGAAAGAGAGACAGAGACAGACAGACAGACACATGAGTGAGCATGACATATCCCAACCAAATTAGGTTCCTTCTACTATTTCAATTTGATTTGACATTCAAAGCTAACAACAAGAAAGTAAAAAAAAAATCATGTTTGCTATCAGAAAGAGTACTTAATAAGTTAAATGCTTAGCCCACAGGGGATAAAGGATTTTTGTCTACATGTTATGAAGAATATTATTACCCTTAATTCAGACTGCTGAGGGTTTTCCTTCTGTGATGGGGACAGGGATAATATTGCCCACTATTGATCTTTTGGTGGTTTACTAAATTCTTAGCCAGTAAATAAACAAAAGGTATCAGTATTAGATATGAAGACAGATGAACACCAGTACTTTTGGATAACATAATTGGTTAGAAAATAAAAAGAATATATAAAGTACTTTAAGTCATTAGTTTAGTAAGATTGTGGCTAGTAAACTGTATACACATAAACACACACACACACATACACACACACACACACACACAATTTCCATGGATATTGGAAACAAAAAGTTGAAACTGAAGGAGTACCATTTAGATCAGATCAAAATGCCAAGCCCCTACTAATAGGTAGAATAAGGGATGTCACAAAGCCAAATAGAAGATACGATTGAGAGAAGGTGACAAGGACCTGCGAAATGGAAGTGGGTACAGTATGCTTATAAACCAGGCCCATGAAAGACCTCAAATTAATTTGTACCCCAACTGTCCACTTGCCTCGTTGGTTGGTTGGTTCCATGGTGAAGAATCTTACTTCTAAAATTCATGTAGAAATGCAGAGAACCTACGATAATATCAAACAGCAAGACAGGAAATTTTTCCAATGGAAGAAATGTTTATACCAAAAAAGTGTGAAGGCTTTTTGGAATTAAAATATAAACGAGTGAACTTGACAACAAAGGTTTTCATATGCTTGTGATTCATTTAGTCAGGACAACCTTCACCTTAGACCTAACAGACATGCTGATGTAGGAAGGTGAGGGAGAAATGGATTCTTGCTCAGAGCGTCAAGTCTTAAACAACTTTGAGAAGTTCTGAATTTCCCACTAATGTTCAACAGGATCTCCTAAGGCCACATAGCTTTATTTCTAGTGGCATCCTCAGCAGAAATAGAGGGACTATGTTTCTAAACACTCTGGCCAACGCTTTCTTCAGTACAGTGGACAAATGTTGTATTCAGATGACTAAATCTCGTGTATTAATTCAAACAAACAAAACACAACTTCACGAAGCAACAAGTCTCAAGACACAACATCAGATAAAAGAATGGAGATGATGTGATAGCATGGTGATGATATAGAAAGTCATTGTCTCCACTTGAGTAATACGAGTTGTTTTTTTTTTAAGGAAAGGTCCATTGTGGAGCCCAGCTTGACCTCGAACTAACCATGCATCTCACGCTTTGCCTCAAACTTGCAGTGTTCCTCCTACATCAGGATCCCAGACGCTGCCATCAACCAACACTGGCAATTTGGATGACACCCAGAGATACTGAGGTTTTCTTACAATGAGTGAAAGATCCATACATTTATGATTTTAGGTTATATGCACGATCGTTTAATACAGAAGAGAAAAGCCAAGAAAACAGCCCAGGTCGTTTTCTGCCGTCACCACATTATATTCGAGATTGGGCGATTTAAAAAGAAACCTACCCTTGCAGTTCTGGAGATTGGGAGGTTCACAAGCAGAGCGCCAGCAGCTGGTGAGCTGCCTTATAACAGAAGGTGAGGTGGTAAGACGAAGCCACTGAGAAATGATGGAGGCGAGACCTGGGCACATTTATGGCAACCCCCCTCTCAGGTTAAGGAAGCCACTCCAATGGTCACACCAAACCCTTCATGAAAACTGCCCCATGAACTCAATGCGTTCAACAAAGCTTTACTTCCCAATATAGCTATACTGGGAGTCAAGCTTCCAGCACATAAATTCTGAGGAGAAACTTCAAACTGTAAACAAAAATACATTCACCACAAATGTTATAAGGCCTCAACAGAACGCTATTTACGTAACAATTCAAAAACCCATACAAGCAAACAGACAGCTAGCTGATAGGCTTACACACTTACTACTTTGTTCTCTATACACTCAACAAATAAAAGACCCCTCCCCCATCTCTTTCACACTTTAGAAGACATACCACAAACACCTTCATTTCAGAGACCTTACTAGAGAGAGGAGAACTGAGTGACCCTCCAGCGAATGCTGCCTGAGTGTTCTTGTAGCCACTAGAGCAAAGTAACCTCCTGACGTTTGAAGCGTCAACTTCTAAGGTATTGAAAACGAAGGAGCGTCATTTCTCTTTACTTTGTTACCTCATATGTAGAAATACAGTTAGAAGAGTGCTTTAACGTCTTCTCAAACAAATGTTCTTATGCTTTGTATAAATAAAACGTTTCCAAGTCATGCTCAGAATGAGTGGAGACGAACTGAAAACACGTAAGAACATTTAAGACTTGTCAGCAAAGAGAAGTGGAATCCTGGCTCTGTGAGTTGGGATCCCTTTCAGCCCTGAGTTCCTTGCTTTTGAAGTAGGCTGGCTGATCCTTGCTTAACAAGAATGATGTGCTGCCAGTTACATGTTAGAGACATGAAAACCAAAAATGCTAACTACCTTGCCAAGAGCATCATTGTTACATCAAGAACCCAAACTTGGGGTATTTGGTTACAAATTCAGGGCTCTTAAAAAAAAACAAAATGAGTGGATCTTCTTTTCTCTTCCTGTTTTTTCTTTTCTCCCACCACACAAAACATATAAGCTTACTTTGCTTTAGATTACATTTGCCATTTGATTCAATAAATATCTGATGCATTTAGTTTTTGAAGCTTTATGTTCGATGGGACAATACATGTGAATTCACTATGACTTCCAAGTCACCTGTTAGTTTTGACAGGAATGTAAACGTTAAGATTTTTTTCCCAGTGATGCTGGAGATCAGACCCTTGACCCCGACCTTTGCCTGTTTCAGACTTGAGAAGGCTGGTTCTCTGTACCTCTCTCCTGAAACTGCACTTGAACACTGAGGCATCAAATCAAATCAGTTAAAAACAGGAGAGAGGGGAGGGAGGAGAGAGAGAGAGAGAGAGAGAGAGAGAGAGAGATTTGAGAGAGAGAGAGAGAGAGATCATTTGTTGTATTTATAAGCTCTTGAAGCACCTTTCTAACACAGTGATTTTTAATAGAAGAAAGTATAGAAGGACATGTTGGATTGTTCTTTGCACAGACACCCATTCCCTTCTGTTTTATCTGAAGTTAAAGATTATTCCTCTCTCCAAATAAAAGACCTCAGGAAATAGGAAACAAACTCCCAGATATGTTCCGTGATGAATAAAGTTTCTCAACTGAATGAAAAGCCAAAGTGAAATTATGTTTTCGTTTCTTTGAAAGTATGAGGCACCAGTGCGAAGGACGCAGGAAGAGACACATTTCCATCACACCGGAAAGAACTCTTTCTAGAGTTAGTGACCTTTTCTAAATCGGCGCATTCTTTAGACCTCCATCTTGTTGGGGCATCCCCTCTCATGAGAATGTTGTCTACACTCGCGGATGACTGAGTTCTTTCTTCTCACTGGACACAGCTGGAGACTGGCATAATGGGAAAGGGAAATGAAGGTATTTTTTTTTCCTCATGGAAAAACCAAGAAATGCATAAATCATATTTAAACAGAACCACAATAGTTGTCTGTCTGCCTACAACATGAACATATTAATATAAGTAATGTTTTCTAAATAACTGATATTATGGTATACATTGATTTTAAAAGTTTCCCTAAGATATATAGTTTCCTTCAAGACAATTTGGGAAAATTATAAGCTTTTTTGGTGCCTAATTAACCTGAAAATTAAGTGAAACTGAACCAATTTAAAAACAGGTAATTTAGCTGATTGCTTAAATGAGCGAAATGTATAACATATATTGGTATAGACAGAAAGTTTTCATGAACACCATGCCAAGCTGGAAGGAACTTTGGTCTTGACAAAGCTCCTCATTCTTTACTGAGGAAAAGCAAAGCTAGGGGATGATGGTGGCCCAAAGTTACTCAAGCTGCCCTGTCAAGTTCTCCATGTTTCCTGTCCATGACTCTTACTTCCAGAACATTCTACACTGTTGAATTCTCTATGATCTCCTGTCTATGATTCTTATTTTCAGAACATTCTACACTGTCAAGTTCTCCATGTTTCCTGTCCATGACTCTTACTTCCAGAACATTCTACACTGTTGAATTCTCTATGATCTCCTGTCTATGACTCTTACTTTCAGAACATTCTACACTGTCAAGTTCTCCATGTTTCCTGTCCATGACTCTTACTTCCAGAACATTCTACATTGTTGAATTCTCTATGATCTCCTGTCTATGACTCTTACTTTCAGAATATTCTACACTGTCCAGTTCTCCATGTTTCCCGTCCATGAATCTTACTTCCAGAACATTCTACACTGTTGCGGTCTCCATGGTTCCTGTCCATGAATTTTACTTCTAGAACATTCTATACTGTTGAGGTCTTCATGTTTCCTGTCCATGTCCCTTACTTCCAGAGCATACTGCACTGTTGAGTTCCCAGTAATTTCCCGTCCACAACTCTTACTTGCAGAGTATTCTCTCTTTTTGGCAGTTTCAAAACACATGATATAAATTCAGAGCAAAATAGAAATCCCTTTTCCTTCATTTCTTAGCATTGTTTTCAATGTCAAATACCAAGCAATGTCACAAACATACCAGCAAAATGGTTTCTGCTGTAAATGCAAGAAATGTGTAGGGGAAACATCAACAACTCTCTATAATCTACACAGACCAAGTTTTTCCCCTCTGCATTTCAAGTTCTCCTATTAGATGCATTTATTAATTTTTGTCACACTTTTCAATCTAGATTTCCAGATATTTTCTCTGAGAATATACTAATATTCTACATATTTAGACAAATCTCAATATAGGTATTTTCCTGTCTTATATATCTGAAAAATTGCTACAGATCTTTTGGGTACAGGTCTACTTCATTCTCTTAAGTAACAGTGTCATTTAATTACTTGGATATAAAATAATGACGATTCATTTATTATTGGGTTCAGCTTGTTTCTGATTTTTATATAACAATGCAAAAATAATTATACTTTTATAGTAAGATTGATAGAGTTGGGAGGTATGAGAACTATTGACATCTCTAGATATCAAAATTTGACCAACTAAAGCTTATGATCACTTCCCATATCTACACCTTGGTCCCTGGAAACATGTACCTCATCCCTAACCAGCTGTGGCCCTCCATCTCATAAAGAAACTTAAGAGGGAAGACCCAGAATATCAACTCTTAGATGCCCCTTAAATGGGCACAGCAATTACTAGAGGAGGCGAAGGAAGGACAGAAGGGAGAGAAAGGGAGGGGTCAGGAAGGCAGAACAGAGAGGAGAGGAAGGGAGGGGAAACAATGTAAAGAGGGAAAGAAGGAGCAAAGGGAGAAGATTCTGGAAGAATCTTCTGATGCTGGACAAATTACTGGGTTACTGGTTTCAGTTATTGTTTTCACACTCTGCACAGTTCATAAATCTCAATGCTGTCCAGATAGTGTTGTTGATAGGATTTATATCTTTTTTACACGTGGTGATAATTACAGAATATTATTTAAAATTACCTGTGCTGAATAGACTTCTATGTGCTATCAAGCTGCTTCTAGGTTTATCTGAAATAACAAATCTGCTCTTTATCCTCCATGCTTCAGCTGTTAATCGGAAACCTTCACTTGGCAGAGGCGCCAGCTGCCCTGGCCACACAGGATGGAGCAGTGTCTGGGTGACGGTCGTTGAACCAACCAGTCAGAGCCAACCAGTAGGATGAGGCAGCAGGCCGGCACCAGGGCTCATGCCTCACAGTAGACACGACGTGTGTTCAGTTATTCTCTAAAGAAATCAGAACTGGAACATGAACAATGCCAAGGAAAGTAATATAGAAACTTAAGAATGACTGGCATTTATGAAAAAGATGTCTGCCTTACAACATTGGTGTCCCATCTGCTGCAAACGCAGACGGTGTCCCTTTGACGTCTCAAGAAATGCCCCAGCAGAGAGAGGTACCACTTCACAGGAGTAAATACGGCAAAGGGAGAAGACTTTCCCAGTGGAGAAATTCTCCAAACCCAGGCCTTGTTATTGCTTCAGCTTTTCCTTGGTAATGTGATTCTCTTGGAGGGAGAATTAGATAAGCTTAAAGAAGTACCTGATGCTAAGGCACAAAGAGGAATGGTGAGGAGAAGGGATGGGAGAGGTGGAAATACTCCATCCAGGTTAATGGTTCACTATGAACCTCGTCAGCGTAAAGAACAGAATGGAACACAAAAGACACCAACAAACCTTACAGACAAGGAAACCAAGGTCGATAGGACTTAAGGCTGTTAAGTTGGCGTAAACTCGAACTGTAGTTTTAGATAGTCATATGCACTGTTCTCCAGGAATGGATATGAGAAGACTCTTCACAGATGGTGGGTGTCACAAATGAAACCTACCTTAAAATGGTTTATAAGGCTAATTAAAGAAGGGTCCCTAAAATAAATTGAAGAAATCCTCAACTCTTCTGCCTAAGAGCTTAGAAGTTGCCAATGACTGTGTCTTTAAACGAAGGACAGATTAAATAAAGAGCTGAAAAGCACAGCTAGATGACCTTTGAGAAAGGGCTATTTTCAGATGACCTGGATGGACAGCAAAGGAATCAAGCCCCTTAAATAAAAATTTATTGACAATAAATAATTTTATACATTAAAAAAGAACCCTTAACACAGAAAAAAAAGAAGTTTATTCCCGCAATCTTACACAAGTAACCCAGGAAGTTCTGGAGCCACTGTCAGAAGCTCCCAGACACTGAGGATGCTTCCATTAGAGTACACGTCACATTACATCATGGCTGCCAATTCTCCCCATTCCTGTCAATGGTTGTTGGGATCTGGGACTACTGTCAACATCTCCAAAGGATTCTTTCAGAACCTCAGGGAATGGTGAAGAAAACCCCATGCTTGAGTTTTATTCTCCATCTCAGACTTGTGAATAAATAAGTCAATTTATGGCGAAGCCCAGGCAATCCTCAACATGCTACTTTTTAAGATTACAACAACAAAAGAATAACACTCTTTTTGCCTGACCACGTTAGGTGCCAATATGGACAAAGACTCACTTCTTGCAGTCTAACTTGCATTGCTCTTCTGTGCTTTTTCTTTTTACTATCTCCCTTCCAAACTTTGAATGTGTGTGTGTGTGTGTGTGTGTGTGTGTGTGTTGTACTGTGTGCAAATGTAGATGTGTGGGTGTATATGTTTGTGCAGGACCAGAGTTTGACATCCTGTGTCTTCCCTACTTTCTTTTTTTCTTTCTTCCTTTCTTTCTTTCTTTCTTTCTTTCTTTCTTTCTTTCTTTCTTTCTTTCTTTCTTTCTTTCTTTCTTTCTCTCTTTCTGTCTGTCTGTCTGTCTTTCTGTCTTTGTCTCTTTCTTTCTTTGTGCCTTTCTTTCTTCCTTCCTTCCTTCCTTCCTTCCTTCCTTCCTGCCTTCCTTCCTTCCTTTCTTCCTTTCTTTCTTTTGTTTTGTTTTAATGAGACAGAGTTCTTTCCTGAACCCAGAGGTTGCCTTTCTGGGCTATGCTGGCTAGCTAGTGAGCTCCCATCACCCTCCTGTTTCTGTCCCTTGGGTGCTGTGGTTATGGACACATGCTGTCATGCTCAGCTTTGACATGCGTGTTGAGGACCTGAACTCAGGACCTCATGTTTGCTCAACAAGTACTTTATCCACAGAGCCATCTTTCCAACCCCAACCTATAGGGTTTATGCAGGTGAGGGCTGGCACAAGTTAAGGCGAGGCCTATAATTGGACAGTAAAAAGTACAGTGGGGACAAAGTTTTTGTAAGGCAGGAGAAGGAGTAGAACCAAGATGGAGGCAGAGAAGGACGACCCAGATCCGTATGGCTTTAAATGACCACAGGTAGTTATGAATATTTCTTAAGGGATGGGTTTCTATTGGTCAATTTATCTTATCTAGGTGGGCAGTTTATATCATTATCAATTGGTTGTGAGTTTGTTACGTGGACATTTGTGGATTGAGAATTTAACATATAAATCTGATTGCTAAATTACAAGCTTATTGAGTCTTGATTTTAATGGGCTGCTGGGAGTTGCGACTATAACTGTTAGGGAGTGGATGCTGGGGATGTAAACAGAACGGCAGTGGCTACCCTCTCAGCGTGAGCTGGGATGGGGCTTAGTGAGTGAGACACTGCTGAACGAGATGAAAATACCCTGCTATGCCTTATGGCTCAGTGATGCCAGACAGTGAGGGTTTGAGGGTTTTTATAATGTTTACTGCAACACCAACCTGTCTTTGTGTTTACTTCAGGTTAAAAGTCTTTGACATGCTGGGAGCACGCCCAGCAGCAGTAATTCATTTGTGATATTATGAATAAAAGTTTGACATGTTTCACACTTACAAATAACAACACACCTCTGGTTGAAAGTAAAAACACTATAAAAGGTTTGTCCTAAGAGAATGTTAGAGATAATCTAACCCAACAGTTTGCAATATAGAAGAAGAAGACATCAACGTCAGGAGTGACAGAGTGGCCTAGTGTCAGCCAACTGGGTGATGCCCGAATGAGGAGGGCATGTGTTCTGGGCCAGAGGGTCCTATCCACTACTCCCTTTAGTTCAGTCTCTTAATTAAAAGTTAACCTGTTCAAATGGTAATAATCCTTGGGGGTCGGAATTTAAATGCCTTGATTTAACATTAGAACATTGACACACTCCTCCTTGCTAGTCAAATTTCTAAACATGCCTGGTCTATAGACATTAGTCACTTTGTGTCCCTCTAGTTTCTTTTCTTTCTCTTCCTCGCATCTCAATCTGAACCACTTTCACATCTACTAAGGAACCAAGTAGGCACCACATCATGAGTGAAAGCGAGGATGCCTGGAGGGGCCTGGCGCTGAGCCTCCAGGACACTCTTATGGTGAGAAAGCTGTGCTCCTGGAGTGCAAATGTCACAGAAATGAGGATGCCACCATCAGGAAGTAGTTAGGGAAGTGGCTTCACTACAGTGTGAGGGACCAGGCAAATCATCAAATGCCGCCGAAATTTTGCTTCCCCAGGGAGCTGTACCTGGTAAGAAACACTCCTACCCAACTCAAGATCCCACTGGGCTACGTGAACTTAATCCTCAGGGTGGTGAACTCTTTGGAAGGTTCACGTGCATGGAGTGTTCCTTCCTAAGCTGTACACTGCCTCTGAATTGTAAGACAAACTACATAAGACAGCTCTTAACTAGATGTTCACGAATCCCCTCTGATGCTTAAACGTGACAGTTGTCTGTAATAAAATGAAGTATTTGTAGACATGAGCCGGATTGGTTTCTTGCTCAATAAATTCCTTCCAACGCTATGCTATGTGAGCCAACAGCAGTTTCCTTTGTGATCTGAGCCAGGCAAACAAGTTAGACCTTGGAAGAATGGTCACTGGACAGAGGCATTTCCAGGTGGTACATTCCCACTTGGAGGAAGCTTGGCCATTTTTGTTTTGCGTGAACACCCTCCTTCTGGCGGAGAATAACACCATCTGATGTTGGGATGACCTTGTCTTGATCAAAACAGTTAAAAATTCCAGGCTTAAAGTTATTTTAGGTAGCCTACAAGGTAGGCTTGGTAAACTCTCGGCACATCTTTGATTTTTTTTTTTCCGTCCTTGTCCTAAGTAGCTTCATTCAAAAAATAGTTTCCCCGAACCACTTTGCTGAAATACGCTCTTGCTGACGTTGGCACACGCTCGGTTGAGTAGGGCCCTCTTAAATCAGACAGCTCGGAGTCAGGTAAAAAGCCTTGCGGAGAGAGTTTGGACTTGGGAGTTGCTAGTTAACTTTGAGCTCCTACTGGCAGTAAGAAGGGACTTCGTTTTATTGGGGCAAATGTCACTCCAGACAGCCCTACTGGCACCTCTTTGTTTCGCCAGCCAGCAATAAAAGATAAAGCCGGGCAGGAAATGGAGGAGCTGCAGTCGAGCATTCGCGACACACAAAGTCCTTGTTTCCCCAGCAGGCGCTGCGGGAAAAGCAATTGCCCATTCACAGCACACTCTCTGCAGCTTGCAGCTCGAGCTAATATGTTTGCTGTTCTTAACTGGGTACCTTAGGCGGTTAACTGTTAACCCTTGCGAACGCAGCGTTCGCGCCTGTGTTCTCGGGGTTCCTGAGAGTGACCCAGTTTCGCAGATTTCTAGTTCTCAGTGTTGAGAATAGAAACTTGAAGGGGAACAAGTTGGAAATTGTGGAGTGGGGGGGAATGGTTCCGAATAACCCTGCCTCATCTGTTAGCGCATAACTCTCAGATAAGGAAGCCCACGTTAACCATGTACTATTTGCGTTGCTTTTATACAAATCGACTGCCAGGCAGGGAGGATTCGAAACAAGGTCCCCTTCGACACAGAGTAATGTGGGGCCGAAAAACGTCAGCTCTGAGTTCAGCTGTGTCTTCTGAGGCAGCAAGTGAGTTTACGTGTGTGCCTGGCTTGCTTCCCCTCTTGCATTGGTCTCTCTGGCTAGAGCACACCAAGAGCTGAATTTTCAGATGATTAATTAGTCCCCAGGCTCGATCACTTAAGTCCCTAATTAAATACCTGACTGCGCCTTCAAACCTTTCAGGAAGAGAGAATTACCAAACCTTGCAGTGATGATAAAGTTTTATTTTCCTTTGTAAATAGTAAGACTCGAATCATTGCCCATGTAACTCAAACTTACATCTCCCCGGTTAACTTTAAGACTGAAAATAGGCTTTTTATAATATGCAGCAAGATAATAAAGTGGATTTTTTTTCTCAACACCCCCCACTCCCCAGTCCTCTACCCACTCTCTCTGTTCCCTCTCACTGCCAGCTGTTTCCTAGGGTAGTAAGTACCTCTTTCTTCATTTTGAGGTCTGCTCCCCACCGACCAGCAAACCCAAGAGAAATCGAATCAACAAATCGACCTGATTTTCTCCTCCACTGGTCACAACCCTTCACCAACATTTTCCTGCCCCGTCCTACCAAAATTGAAAAAAATGACCCAATTCTAAAAGGTACAATGGAGAAGAAATATTGCACTCATTTAAAAACATGTGTGTGTGTGTAGGGGGGATGGGAGGGGGCTCCTCCGTGAGGGCTCAAAGTTCAGAGAATGCAGAGTCCCCTGCTAAATCCTGCTGCCCTCAAAGAGTTAATCCAGGGCAAGTGACAAGGCTTAGTCCGTTCACTTAGAAAAAGGAAGGAAATTCAAAAGCTGGTTGCTGTAGGAACAATCACAGACAAAAAAAAAATACACCCACATATATATACACGTATATATAGGTACGAGTCCATTTTCAATAAAAACAAAAACCCTGGCGCCTGTCTCCCTGTGACTCTGTACTCTCAAGGAAAAGAACTTGCCGCTTAAAATTGTTGTACATACCTCAACCATTAAACAAGACATTTAACCATAGTGGCAGTTCTGTGACCTTTGAATGCCGTGAAATCTCTGAGCGGTGCGGCTTGTTCATGAAGACTTGTGCTGCAGAATCCAGCAACCTCATCCAGGATTAGCAATAAAATTATGTAAATTTTACAAAAAGAAAAAGAAAATATTTCTTAAAAAAAAAAAAAAAAAGGAAGGAAGAAACGCCAAAGGACTCAGAGAGTTCGAGAAAGAAGGAAGAGAGAGAGAGAGAGAGGCTCTCTCCGGGTGAGGACACCACTTTTCTCCCAGCCGAGTGAGCAGCGCTGGGACAGAGCCGAGCCTGCTGCAGTGCCCAGAGCGAGCGACTGGCTGGGTGAGCAGGCAGCCGGCCTGGGAGGTTGGCTGAGTCTGTCAGTTGCCACAGGCAAGGAAAACCGGAGACCAATCGGCTTCTGCGCCCGGCAGCTTACTGGAGTGGAGCTTTTTCTGTTTATGTTTCCTCATTTCGCGAGTGACGTCAAAGGGTTTAGTTTTTCCTCTGCATGTGCTATTAATTTTAAAGTACTGTACTATGGGAAGAATGCGTGTGCGCGCCTGTGATTAGCTAAAGTGCCCCGCTCTCAGGAGAACCCGAGAAACATTTTCTACATTCTGAAGCAGTTTTTTTTTTTTAAAAAAGAGTTTAAATTCTGTGGCGTTAGGTGTTTTAAAACGATAGAAACAAAAACAAGACAAGACAGGCTGAGCCAAGCGATGACAGCAAGCTTCCTATTTTGCCTTGTATGAGTTGATGTTGCACATGCCCACGTGACAGCTTGTTGCTTATTTCTGACTAACTCATTTTTATCTTTAGCTAGAAAATTAATTGTTCATCAATCCCTAGAGCAACCCACACAGAACTGTGCAAATGGGCTGGCGAGCCTCAGTAGGTGCAGCGAAGGAAGGAATCCACTTGGCGGAAGCTGGTGGTCCCTGCTTCGCCCTCCTTCCCACAGCTCCTCAGGCAAAGTTATTAAACAGGGCGACCCCAGTTCATTCCCCACAAAAGTCACTTAGGAGGCAGGACACCGTGAGTCCATGCAGGCGTGCCTGGGGTAGCTGCTTCCTCTTCCAAAGTGTACTGAGGTACAGATATTCAGGGACGGTTCCTCCGCCAGGGGCCCCAGCTAATCCCTGTATTTTCCTTCCCACTCCTGAAAAATCTCCGCGCTTCCCATCTGTTGTTCCTGCCTCCCCCGAGTCCTCCCCACTCCATCTCCACCCTCGATTCTATGAGGAAAACCTAGTTTTCTTTTTCTCCTCTCTCTTTTAGGTTTTGTCTCCTTTCCTGTTAATCCCACACCAATGACAGGCCTAGAAAGGGAGCATGTGACTCAGAATATGGGATCAAATGTCTCTTTAGATCTGGGCAGAGAAAATGTTTTAGGGGTTGACATAACATTGGAAAGTCCCAAGTCCTTTTTCATAAATAAATAGTGTGTGTATGTATGTGTGCATGTGTGTATATGTATGTGTGTGTGTATGATGTGTGTATGTGTGTGCATGTATGAGTGCGTATGTGTATGTGTATGATGTATGTGTGTATGTATATGTGTATGATGTATGATGTGTGTGTATGTATGTGTGTATGTGTATGATGTATGTGTGTATGTATGTGTGTGTACGTATATGTATGTGTATGATGTATGATGTGTGTATGTATGTGTGTATGTGTGTATGTGTATGATGTATGTGTATGTATGTGTTTGTATGTATGTATATGTGTGTATGTATATGTATGTGTATGTATGTGTGTGTTTGTATGTATGTGTATGTATGTATATGTATGTGTATGTGTGTATGTATGTGTATGTGTGTATGTATGTGTATGTATATGTGTATGACGTATGTGTATGTATGTATGTGTGTGTATACATGTGTGTGAAATAAGGTATTTATTTATCCCTATGATCTTAGGAAACCATGGGGATTAAAGATTCTCATCCTAGTGATGAGGACACAATGGCAAACAGAGCATTTTCTACCTCACAGTTTACATTTTGAGGGTGAAGAGATGTAATTAAAAATAAATAAAAATCCTGTATGATAGTCCACACTTGTAATCCTAGGACTTGGGAGACTGAAACAGGATCAAGGTCAGCTTGGGCTACTAAGGGGGATTCTAAAATACAAAAAGGGAGTTATCCACAGCTCCCAGGTGATTGACTTAAACCGAGTCATCATTCACTAATACAGGGAAGCCTGCACGAGGAGTCTTGTGCTCAGGAAACTTGGATTCTTCTGAAGAAAGTAAGTCCTCTTAATGAATACAAGGTTATTATGTAGGGCACGGGATGGTAATATATTGTCAAAAATAGGGGGACAGTAAGTCAGATAAGGGTTTGAGGTCTATCAAGAATCCTGGCAAGAACTCAATGTGAGGGAATATTACAGTTCAGATGTGAGGTTGGTAAAGGGACAAAAGTCAGATGGAGTTCAGGCAAGAGGAAAACACCAAATGCAAAGGCTTTGAGGGGTGAATCAGCTGGTATAGGTGACGGCAACGAATCTAGCACCTCTTGGAAGGCTTTGGAAGTCGCTGTAAGGACTTAAAGGTTTGCTGTAATTGACGTGGACTTTAAATGAGCCATGCTTTAATTTGAACATGGTCTGTCCAGCAGCTGCATACAAGTCAATATGGAAGAAAGGAGTGTAACTATATGGAAAAACGAAGAGTGCAACAAAGAATTGTGCTACACAAGTCAAAGACCTTGGTGGCAATTAACCAGAATGCTTTGGGTGTGATTAATTAGAAGTGGTTGCCTTAGGGTTAGATTATGGTCTTAGAGACAGTAAGTTGGTAAGGCAATCCGTTGGTGAATGGATCGGTTTAGATATATAAGGAAGGAGTTTACCAAGAGGAGGTAATGGTTTCTCCAAAATGTTTGATCAAGTGGAAGAACAGAGCTGCTATTGATTAAGAGACAGTGGGGAGGTACAGATTTTGAGGTGAGGAGAAGGATTTAACATGATAACTTTCCCCGTGTGATAGCTACGTGAAAATATCAGATAGGTAGTTGACTAGATAAGCCTGGAGTTCAAAGTGCATTGTGGGCTGTCCTGTTGTGTGTGAAAATTACAAAACAACCCACATTATTGGCTATGCTCTAGTAATGCGGACTCCCCGCCTCCATGGTCCCCATGTGGTTGACACCCAACTGGGGTTTGCTTGCCTTGTAACTGAATCACATTCCCAGCCCTCTGCCCCCTGCTGCTAGCTGTCACAAATCCCACTAACCCAGCAAATAAAAACTCTAGAGACTTGTAATTTATCGGTCAGATTTATATCAATAAATTCTCAACCCACAAAATGCCCACACAATGAACTCAGCCAATTGATAGTGACACGAGCTGCCCACCTACATTGGATGAATTGCCCTGTATTATTCTATGGTTTCTATAATATCCATAGCTACCTGTGGCTATTTAAAGCCATGTCGATCCATCTTTACTGTCCTTCTGTCCCTCTCTGTCCCTCTCTCTCTCTAAAACTCTCAGCCCGCCTTCCTTTTTCACTGCCCAACCACAGACTCCAGTCACCCTCCCTCGCCTGCCTGTCGACAGCAATCCACACTGTCCACATGGGTTTATACATCATTGTTTATCCACAAAACATGGCGGTTGATGACAGCGCTGATGGAATGATTTCATACTGCGAAGATGTGGGCTGTCTGCTGTGAAATCATTAGAAAAAGTAAGGTAAAGGAGAATGAGCAGAAGCTACCAGGAGATCCCAGAAAAGCCAGGAGAGGTGATATCTAGGAAGGCTAATGAAACACTTCAATGATCAACTTAGTAAAGTGAAAGCTGGATAAAAATGGAGAATTAGCCCTGGAAATTAGATTCAATAATGTCTTAGATAAAAGTGGATCTGGCGTAGTAGAAAAGATGGGAAATGAAGACAGAGTGAGAGAAGTGGGAATAGAATGCATAAAACAAGTAAGAGGATGTGTGATTAACTCTTCAATCAGGGCAGGTTCAAAGATGAACTGGTCGAGGTTTAGTGAGTGGGGACTTGAGGTCAGTCAAGAGCATCAGGAAGGCTTGGCGGTACTTAAACATCCAAGAAAGTCTTTCCCAGGTGTCAAGGTCCATGTCAGCACATTGGATTGAGGGGTGGCTCCTTTCTCATCCAAACTGGTATGTTGAAATGTTCGCTCTCTTTGGCCTGTATGAAGGCCATGAAAGCTAAGTGAGTTGTAATGGTGGAGCCCAAATCTGATGGGGCTGTTACTACCTTAGAAGAAGTGGGAAGACTTAGTTCCTCTGCCTGACTCCTTCTCTATCATGAGGGTAGAATGGATGCTGCTGTCTGCCAGTTTGGAAGAGTCTCCCCCAGACACCCATTCCACTGACCCTTTCACTGAATCCCGGTCTTCAGAGCTGCGAGGTTGTAGGCTTATGTGGTGTAAGCCAGCCAGCATATGGTATCTTCCTAGGGCGCCCCAGGCAAGGTCATGTAGTCCCTTATGGCGGTCCGTCCATTCTCTGCTTTTGTCTTAGGTCATCAATGTTGGCTATATACGTTGTGTTTCTGCTGCATTTTAATTGAAAGAGCTTAATGATTTCAACATAGCCGACCATGGCTCCTAAGGTTGGCTGTTCACCCTCTTCTCCCTGCCACGTATCCCTGGTGGGGAAAACGTGAGGGTCTATGTAACAGCCCATCTGCACCAGTCCTGTTGGTGCAATGCCAACGACTGTTGGTTTCTATTTGACTCCACGAACCACAGTCATGTGAATGTGAAGGTTACTGAAGTTAACCATGAAACAGTTGCTCTGCAGAACTGATACCCAACACACACTTTGGAATGATTTCTGGAATACACGATTTGAAAGGACCACACGTGTGTTTTTTTTTCCTTTTTGAGATTTACCATTTGTAAAAATAATCTAAAAGGAGTGCCTTATTCTTAGCCTTTTCATTTCCTTTCTTAATCCCTTTCTTAAGTAGCCCGTAGCCCGTGACTCAGAGAAATGACCACTCTCCCTTTCCTGTCCGTTATAATTCAGCCGTGCATTTTCTCTATTGAAATATCTAAAAACATAATTCTCCTCTTTCTGTACTCCAAGAGGATAAGTTTCTCAGAGAGCTTACGGATGTTAAATTCATCCATGAAAGCTCTTTTGGATGTATTTGTAGAGGGACCCTGTAGCACATGCTCAGCATACTGCTGAGAGTACACAGACTGATAAGATTCGATCTCTGCCTTTGAAAGCCCTTTTCTGGGCATCGAGTTTAACAGAGATGTCTTCATAGCAGCGGTAAGAAGAGGCCACAAGTGCCCTGAAGGGGGAAAAACAACAGAAATTCAGGGAAAAGAAAGAGTATGCCCCCTGGGGAGGACTGTGCAGCCTGTGAGAGTCTCTTTGTCCTTAACCAGGAAGACACAAGTCATGTTCAGGGACTGGCTGGTATGTTCAGAACGGTAGAAATACAAGATGTGGAAAGGAAATGTGCTATGCCTCTCCATGGCAGTTCAGTGGAATGATAAAAAGATAAAAATGGAATTTGAACGTCAACCACCAGGAAATATGATTATTGAAGGTTTCTGAGTAGGGGTTTGAAGTTGCTGTATTCTTATTAGCAAAATAATCTGGTGAGGAGTAAAGACTTGCAACTACACCACAAAGGAGTGGACGATGCCATAAGGGAAATCCCGGGATCCAGGCTTAGTGAAGAGAAACCAACACCAGACTCTGGTCTTAACGATGGTGTTTCTCTCGGTAGCGTCATATTTGATGTAAAGTCTGAAGGAACCCCAAGCAGATGTGAGCAAGAGAGGATGCCTGAGGTGATCAAAAGATGTTTCAGTAGAAGCAAAGGGCGCTAGAGAAAATCCAGAAAGAATCCTGGCTGAGATGCCAGGACTTACAAAGAAGGGCACCTAGTGAAAAATGAACTTTGCATCTTCTGGAGGCCACACATCAGCATTTGGATGGAAGGGTAGAGAGTGAAGATAGGAATGGGTGATTACAGTGAGGTAGGGCAGGTGTGGGTGCCAGTCCAAAGGTGGGTGTCATTATAAGGTGGCAAGATAAGGACATAGACACACTAAAGGATGAGGACACAGACGCACATACTAGGATAAGGACAGGGACACACATAGTAGGATAAGGATACAGATGCACATAGTAGGATAAGGACACAGACACACAGCAGGATAAGGACACAGAATCACATAGTAGGATAAGGACAGGGACACACATAGTAGGATAAGGACAGGGACACACATAGTAGGATAAGGACAGGAACACACATAGTAGGATAAGGACAGGGACACACATAGTAGGATAAGGACAGGGACACATATAGTAGGATAAGGACAGGGACACATATAGTAGGATAAGGACAGGGGAACACATAGTAGGATAAGGACAGGAACACACATAGTAGGATAAGGACAGGGACACACATAGTAGGATAAGGACAGGGACACACATAGTAGGAAGACCATGTGAAGATACACAGAGAAAAGTGATGTCTGTGCTCCAAGGAGAAAGACTTCAGGAGAAACTGTGATTAAATCTTGTTTTTCAGAACTGTTAGGAAATAAGTTTCTGCTCAAGACACATAATCTTGGGGATTTTGCTACAAAAGCCCTAGCATTCTAATGTATCATAGAACACAGGTCCTAAGGCAAAGACTGGTAAAACCCATTTCTTTAGGAAACTAGAGGCGTGGTGAAGCACGGCTCTAATAGTAGCATCCAGTAGGTATCTCTTTATGAGTTCCAGGCCGGCCAGGCCTGTACGATAAGACCACGTCTTAAAAAAAGTCCTGTGTTGGACAGGACAGCTAATATATTTCTTATTATAACAGTGCATTTCTCCAAGATTTATATTTTGTTTCATTCATTGATTAGACTTATATATTGATAAGGGATTTACTTCTTCAACATAGACATAATTATTGGGCAATCTAGTGGTTAATTAAATACACAATTTCCAGTGTTGTATAAAAGTTCCTCTGATGTAAATTGTCTTTAGACACTTAAAAATTGGGAATTCATGTATAGTCTTTTTCAAGGCAGGCATTTAAAAACGACTGAGATTTGAGCTATTATAAAATTGGTAAACACTAAGAAAACAATCAGCGCAAAGGGCGACCTTCTTAGCAGGGCTTAATTGTTAACGATACCAGATACCTTAAAACAACTAGCACCCTGAGAGCGTTGAAAACTAAGCTTCGCTGATCAAAAGCTAACCCACACATTTTCTTTAGGGATCGTCTACTGATTAAAAACAAATAATCATTTTCAGGCTGCTTTCTTAAGTATTCAATCGTAACTCATCATTCGGAAGTCAATGTTTTATGACTACTGGTTAGATCCCCACAGCTCTCTCTGCAATGTGTTTCCAGTGTTTGCCACAGCACTCTGCGTTAGGTAGACGACCTACGTGAAGCTGTGTGCTGACTGAACTGATGAATAAATGATGTTGGTGGAGAACGGATGTGAAAATCAAATACTTTAGTTCAGAGACTGAAAAAAGAGTCTACAGACATTCAAACCGTCACTCCAGCGGTTTAGCCGCACGAGGAAGGAGATCAAATATTTTATTGAACAACCGAGACATAAATGAGGCAGGAGACCCGGGTAATAAAGTGCTTGTCTTGAAAGCACAAGTTCCTCTCACCCGTGAGAGAGAGCCAGTCACGCTGGTGCACACACTTGTGATCCCAGCTCTAGGGAGACAGAAAAATGGTAGACTCTGGTTCACTGGCTGCCGTCAGAGAACCTATCTGCTTCACCTCTTTCAGTGGCCCTGGAGCTCCGAAGTACAGTAT
Organism: Rattus rattus; assembly: GCF_011064425.1. NCBI lineage: Eukaryota > Metazoa > Chordata > Mammalia > Rodentia > Muridae > Rattus > Rattus rattus. Next base: position 215,863,351 of record NC_046155.1, on the reverse strand, counting down.
CTGCTGTGTGCTCTCCCCCAAGGACTTTGTCTCCATGGAGTCTCCTCGAACTCACAGGAGCTTCTGGTTCCTGGTTACCCACCACATCATCTCCCTCGAATGGTTTCTTGTGTGCAGGGCGTTCCTTACGCTCCTTCTGCAATGTACTCTTTGCTCTTTTCGATGGAAGCTCTTTAGCCCCTGATACAGTCAACACGCTGTCGAGCCCTTCTTTCTCGCTTATTTCTCTTCCTTTCTTGCTTTGCCTGTTTTGTTTTGTTTTGTTTTGTTTTTGTTTTTGTTTTGTTTTGTTTTGTTTTTTTTTGGTCACTAACCTGCAAGGCTGTTCTGTTCTTCTTATTCATTTTCTGGGCATCCTTCTTGTTTATCATCCTTTAGGATAAAGGCTACAGGAAAATTCTGTCTCCTACTTGACAACATTTTCTTTCACCCAAGGTGCGGTTAACATTTGAGTTCACAACGGAAACGTTCTCGAAAAGTGATATTAGAAGACCTAGAACACTGAAGGCTGTTGAGACTCTTACATGGAGATAAATCACCCAGTATCGTTTGCTGTACCGTTTGAATCTTACCCTTCCTTACACATCTGTAGTCCCCAACACCAGCCATGTAGTCAATTCATTATTCAATTCTTTTTCAAACATGTTCTCACATCTTAAACATAGCATTAGGTGGGACAGTTAGTCTTTGGCGTGTGCTGATAATATGTAACCTCGGCATGTACTGCATCCGTCTCCATGGATACCACATTTCTGTGAATGATGCTTAGAGTTAAAAAAAAAAAGCTCTATGGGGAAAACGGCATCGTGCTCATTCTTTTGACTTGTGTTCTTGCCTTTCGGCCCCTCACCTGCTCAGTCTCCATCTAGGGTTATAGATTGCAAGCATCTGGCATTCTCTAGGAAGGTGAAATAGAAAAACCCTTACATTTACGATCACAAGGAATTTTGTTTGTTTCTTGTTGACTGGGCATCATCAGGCACAGACATTGCGACTGCTGCAGGAAATGAGAAGGTAAAAATCGTAAACCTATTTTTTTTGACAAATCCTGTCTTGAAATCTCAGCCCGAAGGGGCTTTAGACCTGGAACCAGCAAGAGCAACAATGGAAGGGGTATTTTTCCTAGAACGAATTTGTCTCTTTCATAAAGATAAATTGCAATGACGAGGCTTCTGGGGTTCCAAACGATCAGAGCTCCCCAGCTTGGGTCTGAACGTCACTGGCTTGGGAAATCCCTGTTTACCACATTGTGCTGGTTAAAACACCTGCAAATATTTACTCTTGTTATTAAATAAGAAAACAGTAAACAAAACTTATCATTCCAGTAAAGGAGGCATGACGTGGAGGGGTGTCCAAACAGTATGACAACCAATGTAAGATGCAGGCTGTATTGGACAAAATAAAAAAAAAAAGCTGAATTCATTAAGGAGGAGCAAAGGAAAGGATTCTCCATGGTTTTATAAAGATCAAGAACTGCCTTTCTGCTTAATGCTGTACTGGTGTCCTCTGTTTTCATGTCTAACCTCGCTGCTCTAAGAGCAATAGACACACTAAACTAATGGCGTATACATTCTTTCCCTGGCTATTTGTTCCTTCTGAACCTGAGCAGGGAAGGCTCGACCACTGGGAGAGGAATCGAGAGATGGAGAAGCAGGAGCAGGGTACCCAAGAGACTAAAATGAAAGATGGCCAGCAGGGAAGCCACTACGAAACCACTGGGCCACTTGTAGCTGTGACCTTGTACATGATGAAAGATTGTGCCTTGGCTGCTCTGGTCAGAGTGAAGGTTTGCAAGACTTCCTGGCAGGACTCCAGAAGGGTCAGACAGCCTATTAGAGACTTGGTGTTCCTCAGTGATGGGAAATTGTGTTAGGGCTACCTTCTTCTTTTCTCTCACTAAAATTCTAAGTTTTGGATGCAAGAAATTTTTCCCCATTAAAAAAAAAAAAAAAAGAAACCATCTCCATATTAAAAATCATGCTATTCCCCCTGACAGATAACTGTAGGTAAGAATGGCTAAAAATTGCTCTCCTCCAGACAGCTGTCAGAGTCAGGCTCCCTCCCACGTAGCAGGGGTGGGAGAGGCAGAGCCAGCAGACAAGAGTTTCAGAGAATATTCACGCTCCTGACATCTACTTTGACATTCCGAAGCAAATCTAACGAGTTACTCGTTCCTCCCTTGTGTCTTCCAAGTTATGTTTTCATAAGTTCAAGTGAGTATCAGGCGTGTCTGGGAGAGATAAAAGTCTCCCTTCTGATCCTCAGTTTAAAGTTAGGAAAACACTTTCCTGAGAAGCAAGAAAACTTTACTGAACAAAACGGAGGAAGCCATCACGGTGGGCATATTCTGACTTCAGTATTAGTGCGACTGCTAAGTATAAAGGAACGGGCTGCTTACTCACCACAGTGATGAGAGCACTGGTTGGAAAAGAAGAGTTTTCGAGATGGGTAATATCACCTAATTGTATGCTGGGAAAAATCTGTCAACTCCGACTGGAACAATGCAAAGAAGCGCTCAGAGAAGCAGATGGAGGTAAACAGCGGAGAATGATTGATGTCCATGAGAACTTCAGACTGTACTCTTCAAACTGAGCTCCATGCCGCTAAACTCCAGGGGATGGGGATGTCACAGCTTTACCTGGCATCCCGTGAACAGCATAGTTTGTTCTATTACCTTTTCCTATCCAAAGCTTCGTCTTCAAACCTATCAGCTTTCAAGACCACAAGGAGGACAACTCTGTTTACACCAATTGCCCTGCACTTGCTGGTCTGCCCTGCCGTTCTCTCTACGAGATGGGAGGCAGACGAGTGACAAGGAGGTGGATAAATGAGTTGCTTGTCTGAAGAATGCCATGTCTTAAGTTGCTTTGTAAGCTTTATGGTTCTGTATTGCGTTCAACAGATTTAGGCATTTAGACAATATTTACATGTACATATTATATATTATATATCCTGTATTTGTTTATGGTGCTTAGACAACATAAATATGTATATGTATGTATATATGTGTGTGTGTTTACAAATTATATGTATATTATACGTGTGTGTGTGTGTTTTGTTTTCAACAAACAGAAAATGAGTTTGCTGCTTGAAGGATATTTGTTATTGACTTAAAAACGTTCCATGTTCCTACTTTTCTAGAGTCACTATAACAATGCTACACATAGCAGCAGCATTCTCTCCTTCTACAGATGAGCAGACAGGTCAGGAGAGACCCCTAAACTCTCTGAAACTGTCCAACTTAGAGATGAGACTTCAGCAAGCCTCTTCCACACATGATAGCCCTTTCCTCAATACACCAGGTCTAACCGTAGTTACAACTGTCGATGCCTGAAAAACTCCCCTCCTAATTTATTATTTATTGAGCACTTACCACATCCACTATGCACTTGGGGTACAAACAAAGCGTAAGAAAAAATATATTTCTACCACTGTTCCCTCCCGCCAGCAACCTGGACCAAGACATCAGTGCTACAGTTTGAATATGTCTACTTTGAAATTCAGGCAGTGTCAGTGTGATAGAAGTAGGAGGTAGGTCTCTAAAAATAGGCAGACCACGAGGGCTTCTCCATGTAAAAAGCTCATGCAAAAGAAGCTTTCACTGGCATTTTGGGAGCCCATCTTCCTACTGTCCGTGATGTGGATGACAACGTCTGGAAGCAGAGAGCAGCGCTTACCAGATGAGCAGCCAGTGTCTTCGTCTAGCTAGCCTAGAAACTACAAACAAGACACTTCCTCTATGTATAAAATTGACCCATTTGGGGTTTTCCCTACAGTAGCACAACGGACTAATATACAATAACATATTGTATTATGATATGATATAAGGACTAAGGTAAGGTCTGCGTGCAGGAGAGAGTGCAAAGACAATTAAAGCAATTCAATGACTGTCTGAGGTACTCAGAAATCGTGTGCCTCAGCTAATGACGACTTTCTCACATCAGCATCAATTAACTTTAGTATCAAAGTAAGAGCTTTGGGAGCAGTGAGGACTGAGATTTTGTTTTCTGTAGCAAAAAATATTTTAAATAAATAAATAAATAAATAAATACCATTTTGAGGAACTTTGAAAACAAAGCGGAGCGGACATGCTCAGACTTTCCGAAAGTTATTTCTTCTTATAAGAGAGAAACAATCGGCTACATCAGCACAGCATCTGGGGCGTGTCTCTGCCTTGGCTCTTTCTCTGCTCCCTCCCCAGGCCAGCACAGAGAACAGGAGAGTGAGATGGCTGCTTCACTCCTTCAGGGCAGGCTCCTCAGTCCCCTGCGGGAGGGTGAGGTGGCTCTCCTCGAGCGCTTATCACAAAGTGAGCACACAGTCTACAAGTGTTATCCTCTGGGTTCTAGGTCACCGGTCACTCCGATAATGGGGGTAGGAAAGGCCTCCCAAAAGAAACAGTTCTTCGTCCATGTCTGGGAACCAAACAAAGTAGAAAGAAAATTAGTTCCAGACCTTTAGAGGGCCACCAGTTCAGAAGGCAATGTGCCAAGATTCTAATTGTTGGGGTCCTGCCGACCTTTAAGGGTGCGTACAAGGAAGACATTGTTCTAAATTGGACCTAGCACCAGAAAACAGTACATGGCAGAGCGGTCCCTGTGGGCTCTTCCTCCACTGTCTATATTGTTGTTTCTTCCTTGGTTTGGGAAGTCTTCTGACCTTCTCAGTCCTGGGGAGCAGAAGTCCCCATCTTTTATGAAATATGTAATCCCCAGCGACATCCTGCTGCATTTCTCCTACCAGTGGGGATCATTACAGGAACACTATTTACGGGAGGGCTAGGAAGATAACTCAGCAGATAAAGTGGCACAGGGACCTGAGTTTGATCCCTAGAATTAAGTAAAAACACAAAAAGCAAAGCAAAGAAACAAAACCCATTGAATGCATTGACCCACCTTTCTTTAATCCTAGTGCTTGAGTGAGGTTGGGGCTGGGGTGGAGTTAGGTGGGTCCCTGGGCTCTCTGTTAGCCTAAGTTACTTACTTGGTGAGGTCCAGGCCATTGAGCGATAGAGTCTCGAAGGGAAAAAAAGGGGGGATGTCACCATGCATGCATACACACAGAGGGATAGATACATATTCACAAATCTTGGGGCGATGAGAAGAGATATTTTACCTTTGCAATCTATTCTCCTAAACTTTGATTTCTCTCAAGAAGCGTGCATTCTGCAATCACAGGGGGAAAAAAAGAGAGTCTAGAAGGAACGAGTTAACTTTGCCATGTCACATAAAACCATTATTATGAATCTAAGAATATTAAATATAATGCTTGTGGTTTGTTGAGTGCTGAGGGCAGTGATACAGCTTAATTGAGGATTTCCTGTGCTGTCTGGGACTGAGAACAAGGGCTTGCTTTGTCGCCTCCTGTCCTCTCTTTCCCCTTCCCCCAAAGCCCAATATATCACTCGAACAAAATTAGTGTAATTAGGAAGTGACTAAAGGCAGAGGGTCTTCCTCTCAGTTTTCTCTTTTTTCTGATGAAACTTAAGTGCTACCACAGAGCAAGCAAGTTTATCTGTTCACGGCAACTGAGTATTTTCATGGTAGTTTTAAGGAGCTCAGGTAGTTTGAGACTCAGATGGCTCTAAATGGGCACATGCTTTACTTAAAAATGATCAATTTTTTTTCCTCCCAAGTCTGGAAACTAGGAGATCCCCAAGAACGCCATTCTAGCTGGATTTCTCAACACAGTTCAGCCATTTCCTACTCCAGTGGGCAAGAGTTGGCCATGGGTGCCCGTTGGCAGAGCTGAAGGTGATGTGCTTTTAATGGCAGCTTACTGGGCCCTCGGAGGCTTCCTCCCTCCCCTAAGCTTAGGACAGCCTCAAATGAGCAGGCCTCCGGCTGAATCACCAAGTCAACTCCAGAGCCACAGTGTCAAACTCTGTCAGTCCCACGGTGACAAGCACCCCAAACAACCTAGCTTATGAGTTTGAATTCGGTTTAAAAACTATAACGCACCTTTTCACGCCATTCTCGTTTGGGTTCAGTTCACATAAAGTTCCTGTGCAGCTCTTCGGAAAATGGCTGCTATCATTATTGGTATGTTGTTTTTAACGTTGCTCAGACAGTGTTCTTTTGTCAAGTCAGCAATATTCAACTTCCTTTTGGAACTTAAAATCCTCCCTCTCTCTCGTCTCTCTCTCTCCCTTACCCCTTCTCCTGTTCTCTCTCTTACTCTCAACAGATTTACTTCCGTGAAACATGGAGACGTGGAACAGTGGGGCGCATCTTCCAAACCGTGTGTGGCTGGCTAGCACTAATGCTAAAAGGGCGTGTGGAGCGAGCTGGCCAGTTAATGGATGTTTCCAACCCATGGCGCCCACTGGCTTGTTTTGCACTCATAAGAAATGGCTTTGAGGTCTTTGGGAGATGGATTCGCAAGCAGGGCTTGCGCTCCTGTCTTTTTCGCGGCTCTGAACTACCTATGAAAGATTACTGTGGCCAATGTAGAAAGCAGGGATTGGAGGCTGGGGTGGGAGTGGGGTTAGGGGGCTGTGAAGCTCTCACAAATCACCCCAAACACAGGCATGGGCACACACAAAGCTTGAATATTGGCCTCTTGCTGTGGCTCTTGTCTCATGCAGGAAGGAAGAGAGAATGGCCATTTTGTGTGGACTCGCTACAAAAGGTCCCCTCTGGGAGGACTAAACCAAGTGCTGTGCTTGGTTAGCTGAGCGTTCTGGCCCAGTCCCACTGGAACATCTTAGATCTGCTGTAACTAACCTACTCTCGTGTAACCTGGGTGCTGCAGTCCTTCTTCTCCTTGTCCCTCAAAGTTTCACCCAGCCGACATCGAGATAGACCCGACCAGAAGGAATCAGTGTGTGCTCTTTCCTGCATCTGATTGTTTCGGTCTACTGCTCCACAATCTATCCAATCGTCTCCAAGTCTTACACATAACGTCAATGGCTAATCTTAGGCTGCTTCGCTGATAAACTAGTGTGCGTCCTGCTGGATCCTACAGAGAAGGAGAAGTAGGTCAGCTCTGTTATGCTTCTGACCCGAGGTTGCTTAATAGAGATTTAAATCTGCTTTTTTTTAAAGTTCACTGTGGCTCTCTTCTTCTGCTCTGTACATACAATAGGAGTTCAGTGGGTGGTTCCTCAATGCGAATTCTGTAAAGACTTGTTGCATGAATGAGTGCGAATATAGCAGGCAAGCGATTGATTGGTACAGTATCATGTTCTAGAAACAGGACCAGAGAATATTATGGATAGATATGTGTGGACAGTACAAAAATTCATTTTTCTCCTCAGAAGATGGAGAATTTTCAATTGCTTCCAATCATTTTATTTTTCTAAGACAGATAAGAACAAGAATAATTTTTTTTTGGTTCTTTTTTTCAGAGCTGGGGACCGAACCCAGGGCCTTGCGCTTCCTAGGCAAGCGCTCTACCACTGAGCTAAATCCCCAACCCCAAGAATAATTTTTATACTTTGATAGAACTGTACAAATGCAAGCTAGCCTTTGCCATTGGGGTAGAGACTCTCGTTTGTTTTCATACAATCTCTTCTTCCTGGTGTCAATCACGGGACATTTTCATAAAAACAAAACACATCCCAAGGTGTATTCACAGAAATTCTAGAGGGCTCTCAAGAGGCGTCCTGAACTCCTGGTTTGCGGATGGCTTTATAGCTCTTATACAGCTTCCAAGTTCCTCCAACCCTAATTTGTTCTGGTCACTTTCTGTTTGTTTTCATGCAGAAGGTTTTCATAACTGGGTCCTGTAACTCATGTCAGCGAGGAGTCAAAAATATCCTCTCCGTGTTGTGTGCCAAGAAGGTGGTAACCACACAAAGACAAAATAGAGGACTTCGCTTGACCTTTAACACGGCGGAGTCACGATATATTGCTGAAGATTTGGCAAGGCAACACCATTTCACGTAGGAAAAGTCTGAGTTCGGTTTTCTCAAACCAAACCTGGTAGTAAAGGGAGAATAAATAGGACCCAGGACTTGGGTTTTACTTCTGGCTGCTCCTGGTCATTTATGTGCAGTAAAAACAACACTGGCAAAAATGGAGCCACAAATATGTTTTGAGAAATAAGCTATAGAGTGCTGTGTGCACCGTGACATGTAATTGCTGTGTGGGTAAAGCAAACTCTACAGGGAAGGTTTTACATTTACAATGTCAATGTTCGTCCTATGCCTCTTCTTCCTACCATCCACCCACACTGACCCACTAGTTGCCTACATACTTTGGCCATGTTTTTATGACATCCACTCATCAGTCAGGGCAGTAAAAA